>NC_050449.1:66269464-66366964 GCF_903995425.1 Onychomys torridus | reverse complement strand
TCAGCTCCTAGGACCTACATGGTGGCTCACAACTAACAAAAAACAACTCCAGTTCCAGGGGATCTGATACCCTCTTCTGAATTCTACAGACACTACACATGCATGTGGTATACACACACACATGTGGGCAAAATACTCATACATATATTTACAAAGTAAATAAATCAAAAAAATAAGTAGATGAAACACCAGAAAAAATCTTAAATTCTCTGCTAATGTGGATTACCTGTTGAAGATGTCAATGGAGTGGCTGTTGGAAGGGATTCAGAGATGGCTTTCTGAATTCGGGCATGAAAACCAGAGGGTGTAACTGAGGCTGTCAGTGGGGTGGGGGGTGGGAGGAAGGGAGGAGAGTGGACTCCACTGGAGATTGGGGGTACTGTTTGGGTAACTGAGGTACCTTCTGCAAACAGACTGGCAACTCACAGGTTATGAATGGGTAAAGGGATCAGAGACCAGGGACAGAGTTTGGGATACTGTTTCTCTGTTTGTTTTGTAGTGTTACTGGGCAGCTTGGACAACAGGAATCCACTGTCTCCATCCTAGAAACTGAGATTAAGGTGTCACCTGGTGTCTGAGTTGGGGGTCCAATGTTTCTATTGCTATGATAAAACACTACACCCAAAACCAGGCGGTGGTGGCGCACACCTTTAATCCCAGCACTCAGGAGGCAGAGGTAGGCAGATATCTGTGATTTCTAGGCCAGCCTGGTCTACAGAGCGAGTTCCTAGATAGGCTCCAAAGCTACACAGAGAAACTCAGTCTAAAAAACAAAAACAAAACAAAAAACACCATGCCCAAAATCAACCTGGGGAGGAAGGGGCTTATTTCGTATTATATCACTGAGGGAAGTCAGAGCAGGAGCCTGGAGGCAGGAGCTGATGCAGAGACCATGGAGGAGTGATGCTTACTGGCTTGCTCCTCATGGCTTGCTCAGACTGCTTTCTTATACCACCCAGGAGAGGCACCACCCGCAATGAACTGGACCCATCACACCAATCATCAATCAAGAAAATGGCTCAAGAGTTTGTCCCCAGGCCAGTCTGGTGGGGGCAATTTCTCAACTGAGGTTTCCTTCTCCCAGGAGACTCTAGTTTGGGTCAAGTTAACATAAAACTAGGCAGCACTCCTGGGTTGTGAACTACCCCGAGTGACTCCATCTTGTCCTAGCTTTAGCTAACCATTTTCAGCTTCACCCAACTGCTCCCCAGCCTCAGCTAACCACATCCTGCAGAGTAGAACATTCTCGTGCAGCACACTTTGGGAGGCCCATGGTTTTACAATATGAAACAAATTATTTTAATCAACCTAACTGAAACTTTTGAAACTTATGTTCCTGGCCTGCCTCTGGTATGATGCAATTGTGGGTTTGGGCTTCATAAACCCTGCCCTTCCTGTTTCTGGGGTCAAGAGTTCTTTCTGGCTTGAGACTGCTCTGGACCACTGGCAAATAAGAGACTCCTAACCTGACTTTGATTGAGTGGCATTTTCCTGCATCTCAAGTGGGTGCATCAGGTTGGTTCCTCCTGATTCTGTGGAATAGGCTCTGCCCATGTGTATCTCTGGCCTGTGGTGTGGCCCTTCAAACCCTTGCCTTCTCTGTACAGGGTGCCTCCCCTGCGTCTGCACTCGGCCTTCTCATAAAGACAATAGGGACCCACGACAGTTGAGTATAACCTCATCTTTGTGAATTATGTCTACAACTACCCCATTTCCAAGCAGGGTCACATCTGAGTTCCTGGGGGCTGTGGCTTCATTATATTTTCTGTTAGCATAGCATGGGTTACACAGGAGCATGGGTGACTCAAAGGCAGTTGCGTCCTCCAAGCTCCCTGTGTGACCTCTAGGTTGGAGACTCTCCTCCCTAGTATCAACACATTTTCTTTTGAGAGGACATCCATCCTGTCTAAGCCAGGGTTTGAACCTTGGTCTCTGACCTCAAGACCAAGAAGCTCTCTTCTCTGTGATCTGCAGGGCTCAGGAGATGCCGTCAGCAGTGTGCTGAGCACTGAGGCCAAACTCACAGGTCTCTGCAGCAAGCGGTCAGGCTCAAAACCCCCCTGCTAAAGGCCGGAGAGGAAGCCTAAGGGTTAGGGGCACTTGTTTCTCTTGCAGAGGGCCCACCTCTCCTCTCTTCCTCCTTTCTCCTACTGAGACCTCAGGCCCACTCTCAGACTGCCATCTCTGTATCCAGAAAGCCAGCCCCGAGTCCCTTCCATGAGTTGCCCTTTTCTCTTTCTCTGTTGACAGCTGATCCTTTGATATAGAACCAAATGAGCAGTAGATTAAGATTAGTCTTCATTCTCTACACTAAGAAAAACCAGATTTATTCCATCCTTTTTAACTCTGTGTGTGTGTGTGAGTTCAGTGACCACAGAGGCCAAAAGAGGCTGTTAGATCATCTCAGTTGGTTTCCAGCACCCATGCAGCTCACAACCACCTGCAACTCCAGCTCCAAAGGATTCAATAGCCTACACACACACACACACACACACACACACACACACACACACACACTCACACACACATACATACACACACATACACACTCACACACATACATACACACACACACACACACACACACAGCTCAGTGGTTAAGAGCATTGGCTGCTCTTCCAGAGGACCTGGGTTTGATTCTCAGCACCCACATGATGGCTCACAACCGTCTGTAACTCTAGTTCTAGGGTACCCAATGCTTTTCTCAGGACTCCAAAAGTAGCAGGCACCCTTGTGGTATACAGAAATACATGCAGGCAAAACATCCATATATATAAAAATAAAATTAAATTAAAAATTTAAACACTAGATGGATGGTCCAGCAGTTAAAAGCATTGGCTGCTCTTCCAGAGATCCTGAGTTCAATTCCCAGCAACCACATGGTGGCTCATAGCCATCTATAATGGGATCTGATGCCCTGTTCTGGCACACAAGTGTACATGCAGAAAGAGTATTCATACACATGAGTAAATAAATCTTTAAAAAATTTTTAAAAACCAAATGAATAAAAAGAAAATAAGCCAGGTGGTGGTGGCACCTTTATTCCCAGCACTTGGGAGGCAGAGGTAGGCAGATCTCTGAGTCCAGGGCCAGCCTGGGCTACAGAGTGAGTTCCAGGATAATCAGGGCTGTTACACTGAGAAAGCCTATCTCGAAAAAACAAAAACAAGAACAAACAAATAAACCAAAAAACAGAAGGAAAAGAAAAGAAAATCCTTGTTAATTCTGCACAAATAGATGTGTGCCATTGTATATACATATATTTAATTTTGTATTTATTCCACTTCCTCTGTGTGTGTGTGCATGCACATGAACACATTTGTGTAAACTGATGTGTGTGTAGAAGGCCGCAGAGGCCAGAAGAGGACTTTGATTCCCTGGAGCTGGAGTTACAGATGGTTCTGAGCTACCATGTGGGTTCTGGGAACTGAACTCAAGTCCTTAAAGAACCGGTGCTCTCAACCCCCAGGCCATCTCTCCAGCCTCTGGAAATGTTTTCTAAAGTCAATTCAGAGCTATGTGTTACTGCTGTGGGCTGCATGTTGGAAGTTGTTAATATCTGCTGCTTGGAACATGTAATCACCTCTCAGAATAATTATTTGGGGATTTTTTATTGTTGTTTATAAAAAATAATTTTTTATCAACTGGAAAGAGGCTTCAGTTGGTAAACTGGATCCACAGCACGCATGTAAAAAGCCAGGTACGGGTGTGTGCCTGTCATACTAGCATCAGAGAAGGGGAGACGGGAGGATTGATTCCCCAGAGCTCACCAGCCTGGTAGTCTGAATCCCTGAGTTCCAGTTCAGTGAGAGGAACTGTCTCAAAAAATAAGGAGATGGGGTAGGCATGGTGGCACATACCTTTAATCCCAGTACTTGGGAGGCAGAGGCAGGCGGATCTCTGTGAGTAGGCCAGCCTGGTCTACAGAGTGAGATCCAGGACACCCAGGGCTATAGAAAGAAACTATGTCTTGAAAAAACAAAAACAACGAGCTGGAGAGATAGCTCAGAGGTTAAGAGCACTGACTGCTCTTCTAGAAGTCCTGAGTTCAATTCTTAGCAACCACATGGTGGCTCACAACCATCTGTAATGAGATCTGACACCTGCTTCTGTATACTGAATAAATAAATAAATCTTAAAAAAGAAAAAAGAAAAAGAAAAGAAAAAAATTAAATTAAATTAAATAAACAATGGTGGTAACAATAAGGACGTCTTTATCGTATACTTTCATTTGTGCAGGATGCTTAAGTCTTTCATGCTGCTTGAGGGCTGGCTGGGCCCTGTTCAGTATCCACTGTCATCCTTAGCTTACCAACCAGGAAAATGAGGCTTGGAAAACCCAGTGAACTCTCGAGAACCCCCCAGCAGGCACAGGGAGCAATGACTGGGGCTCTGGTCCCATTCTCTGCCCTCTGAACACCACCCTGAGGTGTCTCCTTTATCTAACTGGAACAGGATAAATCGGCGACACCACCAAGAGAGGCCAGGGAGAGAAGGAAGGGAGTCTAAGGTCCCTCAGCGGGGAGAGCCACAGTAGAGACACTTGGGTCCACAAGGGCAGGATCACGGAATCAGAGGGGATGAGATGGCAATGGACGGATCAAACGCTTGGGTACTGTCAAGGAGAATGGAGGTGGAGAAATAATGCCACTGGAAATGAGTAGTCTTAGTCTGTGACCTCTTGAATGTTTTAAGAGCGCAGGGGAGGAAACAGGCGTGCGGGGGGCGGGTGGGTGGGTGGGTGGGGTGGGGCTGAGGAAATGGGAGAGTGAGTGGCTCCATTTTTCATTCAGAAAGTTTGGCAGGGAAAAAGGAAGAGAGAACAGGATGGTAGCTGGAGGGCACAGCAGGACCCAGCAAAGGTTTTTCCAAGGGGGCAGGGGGGAGGGCTATGCATGTCTGGAATACATTGGATTTCAAGGCTAGCCTCTGCTTCCAGATGTGCGGTAGTCAGTGATGAATACAACATCTCCATCTGTCAGCGCAGCCAGAGTCTCTCTCACAGGACTTCCATGTTTATCAACACATGTTCCTAATTCTGTTTGCATTGTCTTGCATAGTGTATTGCCCGACACGTGTCAGAGAAGTTCCCAGCTAGATTTAAATGCATCCTACTGCATGGCCACATGGACTTCACAGGGACTAAGAGCTCAGATTTGAAGGCATCAGGACCAAGTGGCAACCTCTGGCCAGTTAAGACCATCAGGAGCATGGGGGTGATGCCTGCTACAGCGTATGGCCAACGGAAGGAGATGAGCTCAGCCCAATGCTGGCCGGCACATTCAAGCGCTCAGTGTGCCGCTTTACTGCTGGGGTTGTGGGTGCCGCTGTGAGAATGATACCCTCAAAGAGAAGTGGAGCCTTGTCTCATTTCTCATGCTCCCTTTCCGCATGGAGAGTGTGCAGTCTCTTCCTACCGGAATTTTCTTTAGATCCAAGCCCACTGGTTCAGAAGGAGCTACATCCCATACCAGAGCGGAGCCCTCCCCCACTCAGTCCTCCACTATCAGGTCAGTCTGTGTGTGGGAAAACAAGATCTGAGCTCTTTGCAAACAGATCTGGGATGGGGGCTGGGAGGAAGAGGAGGGAAGGACAGACACCAAATGAAACGCTTTGATCTAAAAAAAAAAAAAAAAAAATGCCCCTCAACATACACACACACACACACACACACACACACACACACACACACACACACACATTTGGTTTCTCCCTAACATGAGCCTTCCTTTTTTGAGGCCTAAGATACAAAGACAAGAACATGGCTGAGAAGTTTTGCTTTTATAGATATTAAAAATGGTGAACTCTGATAGAACCATCTCAGCTTTTTTCTCGGCTCACAAAAGTATACTGGATAAGGTCCCGAATTATTATCCGGAATTAGATATAAATGTAGATCCCTTACATACATATTCTTCACACACACACACACACACACACACACACACACACTCAAGGCACGAACACTCGAGCATGCACACGTACCCTTTAGGATTTAGAAAAGCTACACACTAGGGGAGACTTGGAGGCAGCGGGCTGGAGAAAAGGCAGACTGCCTCAGAAGCCTGACAAATATAAACAAATATCCAGGCCCACTGTGATTTTCTTTCAAGTTTTCTCAGCTCTTCACAAATACCCCCTTCCCCTTTGATCAGTTTCTTCTGAAGACTGGGGGGACGCTGGAACAGGGCGTCCTGCTGCTCTATCCTATTTTATCTCATTAGATCCTCTGCTCATCAGGAGAAGGCCACTTGGCCAGGGGAACCCAGAGCTCCCTCCTGGAATGCGCTCTCTACAGTACTGCTGTCCAGAAGACTGATGGCCTCTCTGGAGTGTGAAGATAAACAGGTTTCTCCTGTCTACAGAGCTTGTTCCCAGTGCCACCCATCCACTCCTGCTCTGGAAGGACCCTCCCTGAGTTAAAAATATTCCCCCCAAATATGATACTCCTGCACAGGGATTCTCTCTAGGGTGCCATGTAATTCTAGCACCCCTGAAGCGATTAATACAATGCAGGCTTTTAAGAGGACACAATGCAAGACAAGATGATGCCACAGTGGGTGAGCGGAGAGGCACACAGTCATCTCTGAGGTCACAATGGCCACAGATATCTGGATCTGCCACCACATCAGCATGTATACACACATAGAAACACATGCACACACACAAGCATGCAAACACACACGTGCACACACACAAACATATGTGTACTCAGAGACACACACAAGAAACGCACATACACATGTATACACATAGATAGAAACACACAGACATACCCAGACACACACCCATGGACTCTGAAAAACACTCATGCATGCAAACACAGACACACACTTGTCTTGCCAAATCTCCCTGACAGTATCTGATTCCAGCCTCTTGCACGGGGCCCTCCATTCTCTTCCTTACACACAGAGGGCCATCCTCTGGATTTATTTGTTCCTGTGCTTCAGTGATGGGTTCGAGAGCGGGTAGAGTGATGACCTGGATCAGAGGTTCGTAACTGTGCTGTCCTAACCGCTGAATACAGAGTTGTGGGAGATGGCCGAGGGCTGGAGAGGAAGGAGCCAGGGTCCTCCTCATCTCAAAGATTTCCTTTTTTCAGAGCAGAACTGATGTTGTTTTAGGATGATGACTGTTTCCTAGTGTGATGCGAAGCCTGGACTTGGCTTTGCAAAATGCAGGTCCTCACATACATCGAAGAAAAAGACACGTCCTCTAAAACGAGCAAACCTCACGCCTGGAGGGGGGCTGATGAAGGGCGGAGTGCAGCCTCCAGGCCAGGTAGGAATTTTAAACCGATAACCTCAAAACAGCCAGCGGGTTGATAATCCCCCTGGCGGCAGGCGGCAGAGGCTGCTTGATGCCTTGCAGATAGGGCTTCCTTGCCAGGGCCCCTAATGGTCAGCAGTACATTCCCTGGTATCTCATGCCCCTGCTCTAGAAAAATCTCTTAGGCTCTGTGGGTTCTCCTCTGGCGCCAACAACCCCAGGCCAAAGGGCGGAGTGGGGGAGACCGGGTCCTTGGACAGGAAAGCACTCGTAGGGAGAAGGGGGGAGGGGCTGGGGGAAGGGCAGCTTCTGATTCCATCCCTGGTTTCGGGGCAAACTGATGACGCTAAGGGAGGCAAAGAAGAGTTTGTCCTCTCAGCTCACCGGAGCTCTGGAGGACCCCTCAGCAAAAGCCGGAGAGGGAAAATGGATCTGCACCCATTTTTGCATTCCTCCGGGCCTTTGACTCCCACGGTCCTCATTTCCCAGCTTCCTCTGGGATTTGGGATGCTCGAACACGAAGCCCTCTCTGTCCCTCCCATTTCCTTCTCTGATTCCCGACTAGCTAAGCTTTGTGATTTGTCTGTACCTTCGTCTCCCTCAGACCTTAGGGCTCTTGAGGTGCAGGTGATGTGATGCCTGAACCCTTTGGTACTCCATACCGGGGATGCTGTGGATGCTGAATGAATAATCGTGATAAGTAAAGAATGTAATGAAGAGTAATGATGAATGGATGGACCACTCCCTGGACCTCTCTCCAGAGCATCTTGCATTATCCTAGAAGGCTTTTGTCCTCTTCAGTTAGACCGGAGATACTGAGAGGTCTTTAAAAGAAGAATCTTTTGTGTGTGTGCATGCACACGCACATGCATATGTGCACACAAGTGTCATGGTGTATATGTGGAGGTCAGAGGTCAGTCCCCATCTTCTACCTTGTTTCAGACAGGATCTCTTGTGTGATGCTGCATCCAGCAGACTAGCTGGCCAGTAGACCTCCACAGATTCTCCAGTCTCTGCGGCCATGCTGGGATTACAGCTATGTCCTGCTGGATCTGGCTTTACTCAGTTTCTGAGGATCTGAACTCGGACCTTCACACTTGCGTGGCTAACACTTTACCCACAGAGCTGTCTCCTCAGCTCCAACATGGGAAGGTCTTAAGGTACCTGGTCTGATAGAGAGCCAGGACCATCCTGAGCACCTCACACTCCTCATTTCGGTCTTTGTGTTTGAAACAGGGTCTCCTGTAAGCCCAGGCTGGCCTAGAACTCACTATGTGGCTGAGGATGACCTTGAACACCTGATTCTCCTGCTTCTAGTTCCCTAATGCTGGGATTACAAATCTTGTTTCACGGTCCCCAGTGATTGTCAGTTTTTTGTTTGTTTGTTTGTTGTTTGTTTTGTTTTTGTTTTGTTTTTTAAAGATTTTAAATTTTCTGTAAGTGGCTATGCATATGTGGGTACCCATGGAGCCCAGAAAGCATCGATCCCTCTGACGCTTGAATTATAGGTGGTTATGAGTTACCCGATATGGCTGCTGAGAACCAAACTCTCTGGTCTTCTTCAAGAACAGAACTTTGAGCCATCTCTCCAGGCCCATCATGTCCACTTTTTTGTAAAACGAGGCTGGGAGAATTGAACTCAGGGCTTAGTGCACATGAGGCAAATAGTCTACCAACTGACTACATTCCCAGCAGGGTTTTGTTGTTGTTGTTGTTTGGTTGGTTTTTTGGGGTTTTTTTGTTTGTTTGGTTGGTTGGTTGGTTTTTTGTTTTTTTGTTACACAGGGTTTTTCTGTGTAACAGCTCTGGCTGTCCTGGAACTCGCTTTGTAGACCAGGCTGGCCTCGAACTCACAGAGATCCACCTGCCTCTGCCTTCTGAGTGCTGGGATTAAAGGCATGCCCACCACCACCCAGCCTCAATGTTGCTTTGTTTGGTTGTTTTTGTTTTTTGAGACAGGGTTTCTCTGTGTAGCACTGGTTGCCAGGAACTCACTCTGTAGACCAGGCTGGCCTCAAACTCAGAATCATGCCTGTCTGCCTCCTGAGTGCTGGAATTAAAGGTGTATTTCACGATATCCCGGCTGATAAGGGATATTTTCAACAGTTAATACGCTGAATTGTAAGTGTGGGCTAAATTGTAATTAAGGTGAATTTTTTAAAGCATGTATATATAGACAGTTTCTAACTTACGTGTTATAATTATTTGATTAAAATAATTTTTATGTATCTGTGTGTGTGTAAGGTGCCAATGCATTTGAAGGTCCGAGGACAACTTTTGGGAGTTGGTTGTCAGTGTCTGTCTTCTCTCCAGTTTCTGGGGAATGAACTCAGGTGGTTAGTCTTGGGCAGTGGCTACTTTTACCACTGAGGCACCTCACTGGCTCATTTTGTCTTCTTGATGATATAGAAGGCTATGTATTCAATGTAAAGCATCCTTCAGATTCCTGGATTCTGATCTGTTCCCGGGTTATTCTGTACACACTTTCTGGACTGGCTAAGAGCTGGCAGTGAGCTGCATTTCCATGAGCCATGAACTCCTGAAGGTAAACAGCAGCTGCCTTAGAGCATGCTGAGCCATAACGCTGGTGTGGGTATCAAGTGCATTCTTCATTTATGGACAATGTTTTCAATTTAGGATGAGATAAACGGGTTATGTTCTCATCCTAGGTCCAGGAACATCAGTGTAACCAAAGATATCCTATGCCTTGGTCCATTTGCCTTACTATAACAAAGCACTCAGACCAAGGGACTTGTAGTAAACAGAAGTTAATTTTCTCAGAGCTCTGGATTCTGGGAGTACAAGACTGGCATCTCAGTTTTAGTTGGGGCCTGTTCCTTGCATCCAAGATGCCGCCTTGCAGTGGCGTCCTCACTTGGCAGAAGACCAAGAGGCAAATAGGAGGCAGTTATGCTCAGCTGTAACTAAATAGATCAAGATTTGATGGGGCCTAGCTTGGAACACACTTAACTCAGAGATGTGTGAGATAAAAGGTCACACCACCTTGCTGTTGGAACCTATGAGCAATTTGCCTCAGGCAAGCCTGGAACAGACTCCAAATACATCGGACTCCGAATGTGGATGGCAATCTTGGTTATTTTTCCGATCACCCAGGCCCACTGCAGGAAACAGTAGGAGTGGGGTCCATGGGGTACCCCAGCATAGAGGGCCAGCAGCATCAGCCTCGCCCTTGACAGGCATGCAGGGCTTCAGATTTGCCAGGAAGAGCCAGGAGGTGACAGGTGTACAGGATGCACTGGGCTCATGCTGAGCCCAGCTGTAGACACACTGCTTAGATAGACTTTGCTTTAGTAACATTTGATAACTCTTCTGATAACATTTCTGGAAGTGTTTTCTGTGGCAAAGAAATATCATGATGTTTTTATATTTAGAAAAATTCAGAAAAGCCAGGTGGTGGTGGTGCATGCCTTTTGTTTTGTTTTATTTTGTTTTGAGGCAGGGTTTCTCTGTGTAGCTTTGCACCTCTCCTGGAACTCACTCTGTAGCCCAGGCTGGCCTCGAACTCACAGAGATCACCTGCCTCTGCCTCCTAAATGCTGGGATTAAAGGTGGGTGGTGCACACCTTTAATCCCAGCACTCAAGAAGCAGAGCCAGATGGATCTCCGCGAGTTTGAAGCCAGCCTGGTCTACAGATCAAGTTCCAGGACAGGCACCAAAACTACACAGAGAAACCTTGTCTCGAAAAACCAAACCAAACCAAACAAACAAACAAAAACCACACAGACCAAAAACAACTTGGGGAAGAAAGGGTTTATTTCATCTTACAACTCCCAGGTCATGGTCCAACATCGAGGGAAATTGGATCAGGAACCAAAGCAATGGACTTGGAGGAACACAGCTTACTGGTTTGTTCCTCGGGGTTTGCTCAGTTTGCTTTTTTATACAACCCAGGACCCACCTGCCCAGGGGAGGTACCACTCGCAGTGGACTGGACTCTCTCATGTCAATCATTGATCAAGAAAATGCCCCCACAGACTTGCCAATGGACTGATCTTATGAGGCATTTCTCAGCTGAGATTCCCTCTTCCCAGATGACCCTAACTTATGTTAAGTTAGCAAAAAACTAACCAGCACACGTGAGAAGAAAATATTTGGACGTGCACTAGGTTTATGTTAACTCTAGGTTGGCAGGTGCCTGATTTGAGAGACCATGTGGCCACTGGCCATCAGACACTGCTGTGTGATCCTCACTTTCCTCTCAAAGCCCAGCATGAAGTCAGATTGCCACTGTGCCTTTTGGATACAAGCCCACGCCCAGGCCAAGCTAGAACTGGTATTTGGGTTTCTGTAGAAATGAATCTTGGTGTCTGGTTCAGTCAGGGCCCCCTTGCTAAATGCTGGCCACCCACAGACCCAGTCAAGTTAGGAGGTGACAAAACCCCATGGTGGCTGTGATCAGGCATCCACTGTGGCTTCAGGGAACAGCGATCTCACTGTGGAGAAGTTGACAGAGACTATGTCAAAATAGAGAGAAAGCAGACTGGGCCTGAAAATAGAGAGAAAGCAGATGACTGGGCCTGAGCAATGAGACCATGGCAGCATCAGCTTCTTGGAGGACGTCAATGCCAGTTCCAGGAACCACTGCTGGACCAGGCACTGGGCTTCTCATTTTGGATATTCCTTGTTCTCCAGGCTGCAGGAGGCAATGAGCACCACTGTTCACCTCTCTGCTATGTGTCCCTCACACCCAACAGGCTCCTGCACATAGAAGCTGCGAGATGGCCAAGAAATTGATTCATGATTTCTCTTCAACAGTGCTGAGGTTTAGCTTTAGAAGGATTTGTCACAGTCAGAGACAGTCAGGACTCAAAAACCAGGTCTTGGACCCACCTGGCCTTTAAAGAGGGCAGCATCCACAGTTTGCAGTGTGTACACTAGATAGATGATGCTAGGGTGTGTCTGCAGGTATGCCACAAACTAGACAGATGCATCAATCATGTCTCTTCCCTTCCCCCATCTCCTGTCCTCCACTTTCTTCCATTGACAAGGTCTCCCTATTTAACCTAGACTGGCCTCAGACCATCCTGCCTCAGCCTCCAACATGCTGAGATTACAGGTGTACCCAACCATGCCCTGCGATAACCCGTTTTTGTTTTTTTTTTTTAAATCTGTATTATTTTATACGAATGGGTGTTTTGCCTGCATGTGCGTTTGTATGCAGTGCCTACAGAGGCCAGAAGAGAGCATCAGATCCCCTAGGATTGGAGTTACAAATGGTTGCAAATGGCCATGTAGGTGCTGGGGTTTAAACTCAGGTCTCACAGACCAGTGGCTGGTGCTCTTCCTGCGAAGCCGTCTCTCCAGCCCCTCCTAGCTGCTTCTTGAAGCCAGCTCTCATTACTGTAACCTCGGGATTTGCCCTTGGCCTCTCACGGTTCTAGAACACACAGCTGCTATTCAAAGACTATTATTTTACTAGGTATCTGTCCTTTGCATGGTGCATATGGCGGTTTTATTTATTCTGAGTTGTTTTTCTTCTATCTTTGAAAGACTACTGTTTCTGCATGTGTGTCTGGCTGTCCCAGGGAGACTATAAGCAAGGTCTCTGCAATCAGGGTTACCCAGTGCCCTAACCTCCCTGCAGAGCCTAGGCTAGCACATGGTAGGGCTTTTCTAAGCATACTGGGAATGAAAGAGCCTGCCCTAAAATTCCCAATAGCATGGTCTCCATGGTTACCCAGGTCATCCCCTCTTCCATCATTAGTTCTCACAGCTGGTCCACTCCGTGGCCCCGTGCTAGAGCCTGAGGGAGGACAGAAGGCTCCTGGCCTCAGAGGGTGGTCAGTAGCACGGACACAGGTATAAACAACCCCAACTTAAAATAGGAAGAAGTCGCTCGCTCAGAACCAGAGACAAGACTTAGCAAACACATCAGAAGAGGGAGGATTACTTCCAGCTGCTGAGACCAGGCAGGCCTCTGGGACACTCACTGTCTTCTGCCACTCACCCCCATCGAGGAGGAGTGACCTCCCAACACTTCAAAGGACTCTGGAACGGAGCAGATAACAGCAACTGGAGAGTCCTTCCCTGTCTGTGTTCCCTGGAATACTTCAGCATTTACCGTGTGTAAGAAACAGGATCCCTCTCCACGTCTCTCTCTCTCTCATGTGTGAGAGTGTGTGTGTGTGTGTGGTGTCTGTCCCTGTCTCTCTCTGTGTATGTGTGTGTCTCTGTTTCTCTGTGTTTGCCCACACGCGCATGTGTGCACGTGTATGTGTGCGTGTGCGCACGCGTGTGCATGTGTGTGCGTGTGCGTGTGCGTGTGTGTGTGTGTGTGTGTGTGTGTGTGTGTGTGTGTGTGTATGCAGGTACACAAATGCTGATGTGCATATGTGAAGGCCAGAGGACAACCTTGGCTATCAGTCTTGGCTTTCCCAGCTTGTCTAAGATCTCTTTTTTTGTTGCTTCCTTCTGTGTACCTGAGGCTAGCCAGCCATTCTCCTGTCTTCACCACCCCCACCCCGCACCCCCACCTCCCTGCCCCACCCTGCTGGGATTCCAGCCACCGGTGCCACTGTGCCCAGCTCTCACCTGGATCAGGGGATCTAAACTCAGGTTGTCAGGCTGGTGCACCCTCTCCCCGGCCCGACAGAGTGTCTTTACGTTGAATACAATCCCATCGCAAAGTCTATATTCCACATTTTCACCATCTGGCTGACGGACAACAGGGCTGCTTCCATCACATGGGTATTGTGACTAGTACAGCAACAAGCAAGGGCATCCTGGTGTCTGTGTGACAAGCTGACTTGGCTTCCTTTGGGTACTTTCGCAGGAATCCGGAGTGGTAGAGGTGCTCACGGGGTAGGTCTACTTTGTGTTATGAAAACCATCTATACTGACTTCCAGAGTGTTTGCACGGTTTTCATACTTTTACAATCCCACCAGAGTGTCTAAGGGTCCCTCTTGCCCCACATTCAGGCAAACATGTTTTCTGAGACAGGGTGTCTCTAGGCAACTTTGGAGCCCATCCTGGAACTCACTCTGTAGACCAGGCTGGCATTGAACTCACAGAGATTCTCCTGCCTCTCCCCCACCCCCAGTGCTGGGATTAAAGGTGTGTGTTACCACCACCTGGCACACAAGATTAATTTTTTAATTTTACACGTTTGAGTGTCTTCCTGCATGTATATATTCGTACCTCGCGTGTGCAGTGCCCACAGAGACCAGAAGAGGGTATCCAATCCCCTAGAGCAGAGTTATAGACAGTTGTGAGCCACGGGATGCTGGAAACAGAATCCAGATCCTTTGCAAGAGCAGCAAGTGATCTTCAACACTAGGCCAAGCTGTAGTCCCTTGATTTGATTTTTCACAGGATGAGAGATGCCAATGCCATGTCACGCTTCTACACGTGAACACCCATTTTACCATTTGTTGAAGAGGAGTCTTTTTCCCAATGCGTGCTTTGACGCAGTTGCCAAGGTGAGGAGGCGATGCCTGTCCAGGCTTGTTCTTGCCCCACTCTCCTGTTCCTTGGGCATCTGGGTCTGTGTGTTAGCGCCACCCTGTCTTTGTTACTATGGTTTCTGTAGTATATTTTCAAATATGGTATTGCTATGACTCCAGCTTTGCTCTATCTGCTAAGGATGCCTTTGGAGATTTGGGATCTTTGGTGTATCCACATAAATTTTAGAATTACTTTTTCCCCTAATTTCTGTGAAGAATGTCATAATTTTGATGGCAACTTCATTGACTCTGTCATTTGCTTCTGATAAGATAGTCACCTTCACAGTGTGCATTCTGCCAATCCCTGAGCAGGGGAGGGCTTTCCATCTTGTGTCTCTTCAATTCCTTTCTTCTGTGTTTTCAAATTTTGATTGTAGAGTTAGCTTTCTAACTTTCCCTGGTTAGTTTTCTTTTTCTTTTTTGTTTTTCAAGACAGGGTTTCTCTGTGTAGCTTTGGAGCCTGTCCTGGATCTCACTCTGTAGACCAGGCTGGCCTCGAACTCACAGAGATCCCCCTGCCTCTGCCTCCCGAGTGCTGGGATTAAAGGTGTGCACCACCACCGCCCAGCCTTTTTGTTGTTGTTGTTGTTTTCCAAGACAAGGTTTCTCTGTGGAACAGCTCTCGCTGTCTTGGAACTCATTCTTTAGACCAGGCTGGCCACATACTCACAGAGATTTACTTGCCTCTGCCTCCTGAGGCCTGAGATCAAAGGCCAACCAGTGTTTTTTCTCTTTCTTCCTCCCTCCCTCCCTCCCTCCCTCCCTCCCCCTCTCTCTCTGTCTCTCTCTGTCTCTCTCTCTCTCTCTCTCTCTCTCTCTCTCTCTCTCTCTCTCTCTTTCTTTGAGTTTTGAGACAGGATTTCTCTGTGTAGCTTTGGAGCCTGTCCTAGAACTCACTCTGTAGACCAGGCTGGTCTGGAACTCACAGAGCTCTGCCTGGCTCTGCCTCCCTAGTGCTGGGTTTAAAGGCATGTGCCACTGCTGCCCGAAGTTTTACTTCTTATATATTCATTTTTGTTTGAGGTATTGTGAGTGGTTTATTTTGTTTGTTTGAGACATGGTCTCACTATGTGCGCATGACTGGCCTGGAACTCACTATGTAGACCAGACTGGCCAACTTCCTCTGCCTCCTGAATGCTGAGATTAAAGGTGTGCATATTCATATTGGCTTTCTGATTTTTTTCTCAGTAATTTTGTTATTGACACACAGGAAATCTGTTCTTGTATGTTGATTTTTGTACCCATTACTTTGCTGAATGTGTTAATCAGATTTATGAGATTTCTGGTGGAGTTGAAGAATCATGTTACACCAGGCGGTGGTGGCGCACACCTGTAATCCCAGCACTCGGGAGTCAGAGTCTGTGAGTTCGAGGCCATCCTGGGCTACAGAGTGAGTTCCAGGAGAGGCGCAAAGCTACAGAGAAACCCTGTCTCAGAGAGAGAGAGAGGGGGGGGGGAATCATGTCATCTATACATCTGGATAATTTGATTTCTTCCTTCCTTGTTTGCAACCCTTTTGTTGCCTCTAATCCCAGCACTCTGGAGGCAGAGACAGGCAGATCTCTATGAGTTCAAGGCCATCCTGGGCTACAGAGTGAGTTTCCAGGACAGCCAGAGCAACACAAAGAAACCTTGTTTGAAAAAAAAAAAATTCCATTCTTTGTAAACTTCATACACCTTTGTATGTTTGATCACATCCGTCTACCCCTACCTACCTTCAACATGTCCATGCCCCCACCCTACCCCCTCCCAGCTTCCTGTCCTCGACTGTCATTAATGACCCAGAATCCAGTTAGCGTTGCCCATATGCACATGGAGCCATTCACGGGGCGCAGACAACCCACCAGGGGCTACATCTCCTTAACTGCCAATAGCTGTTCAGCAAGGGTCGGGGCCTCAGGAGTTCCTCCCCATTCCATGCTGGGATTTTCAGCTGGCGTGATCTTGTGCAGGTCACCACAGCAGCTAGGAGTTCATCTGGGCAACAGCCAGGCCATGTTCAGAGAACAGCATTTCACAGCCCTCTTCCCCATCCACCATCTCTTACATTCTCTCTGCCTCTTTTCCCACAATGCTCTCTGAGCCGTGGGTGGCGGCAGGTTAATTCAAGTGATTTCAAACCACAGTTGAGCACTTGAGCGACTCTGTCTAGTCTACTTTCTTTAAAGTTTTTATCGTGAAGGGATACTTCGCTTTGCAGCTGTTAAGATGAGCCCACAGTTTTCATTGTGTTTAGTGACTTCTGAGTTGCTATGACAATTGGATGAGCATCTTAAGGAAAAAGGCTTATTTTGGTTTATGGTTTCAGAGGGTATAGCCCATCCTGGTGGGAAAGGCTGGGTAAAATTCACCATAGCAGGAGAACGTGGTCAACTCCTGACTTCATGGTTGACCAGAGAGGGGATGGGAGGAAGGCAGAATCATCAAGGCCTACCCATAATGCCCCACTGCCATCACTGAGACCCGTCTAAAGGTTCCATGGTTTCACACCACACCACAAGCTAAAGATTCATCGTGATCCTGCAGAGGGCTTTTCAGATTCCAACCATCATGCAAGGGCACTAGGGTAGGGTTTGGGTGTAGAGAGGGGGAGAGTTTTTTAAAAATGACAGGGAGCTGGGGAGTTGGCCCAGCAGTTAAGGGCATTTGCCAGGTGTGGTGGCACACACCTTTAATCCCAGCACTCGGGAAGCAGAGGCAAGGGGAACTCTGTGAGTTCTAGGCCAGCCTGGTCTACAGAGAGAGAGTTCCAGGACAGCCAAAACTACACAGAGAAACCCTGTCTCAACCACCCCCTTAAAAAAAGAGCATTTGCTGCTCTTGCAAATGAACAGCACCCACAATGGGCAGCTTACAACCCTATGTAACTCTGGCTTTAAGGGATCCAACGCCCTCTACTGGCCTCTGTGGGTACCTGCATATAAATGAACATGGTACACATAAACGCACGCAGACACACACACACACACACACACACACACACACACACGCACGCACGCACACGCACACACACACACCAATAATAAATGGATCTTTTAAAATGTCAGGAAGAACAACACTACTAAAAGTGTAAAATCCAAAGAAAACATGTAGAATGCTTAAGCCACACCAGCCATGGGCTAAACACACCTTTTCAACAATCTCATGTGACCTTTACAAAACTCGGATACAACAGTTCTTGTTAGTGATGAGGAAATGGAGGAACAAGGTCATACAGCAACTAGGCAGACACAGATGTGACGTGTGGACCCACATGGAAGCCACACTCCTGAGCAGTACACTGTGTGAAGGGAATTGTGGCCAGAAGACGTTCAGCAACCTTGCAAAGTTGCTATTGGGTAGTGGTGTCCAGTTTGGGAGGGTACCCATCTTTTCCAGGGATGCTCTAAGTCCATCTGCAACAATGGTTCTGGTGCAGGTCTGAGGGACCAACCCTGCTAGCTGCTTCCTTGCTATGGGCCCCAAGGCAGCTTGTTGGTGAAATTATTAAGGCCACTCCACGTAGTTAAAAGGGAGGTTTATTTTGTGGGGTAACTTACAAATGAAGGGATAGGTTGTAGGGTCTGGCAAAGGTATGGCGCAGTCCGGCGGTGTTCTCTGGAGAACTCTGCTCAGTCTACCTCCAGTCTCCAGGGTCCCAGAACCATGAGAGCCCTCCTCTCGATCCTGGGTCTTCAGCTTCCTCCCTCAGCCCCGCCTTGTGGGCGTGACCATTAACGAAGCCTCAGTGGGGGTTGGAACTTCCAGGCCAAGGCTGGGATGGCTACCCACTACAGCCTCTCACCTTTCAGAGCTCTGTGGCTTCCCTGGCCAACTTCTAACACCTGTTTTCCCAGTGATACACTCTCTCTTCACCACCCCAGCTGGGTGGGGACTTAACTGGGTGCCCAGCAGGAAGCCAGTGTTGTAGAATGAGGGACAGTTTTGCATTTGTGAATCATTTGTGCCATAAGGCATACAAAAAGGAGGTGGTCTCAGATTTCAATCTCTTTCCATCACACACAGAGCGGTGTAACTCAGAACAAGGCACACATTCCCTCTGACTGCATCCATAGCTAAGAAGTGGGGTGTCAAGTCCACGTCATACGCCACAGTGTGGCTGGAGCTGAAGGGTACCAAGCGTATCTCCGTCCCAGAAAAAGCTGACTTCTCCCTCAGATGCATCCCTGTAAAAGATTTATTTTTATTTTTACTTGTGCATGTGGCAGGTGCCTGGAATTACAGGTGGTTGTGAGACACCAGAGATGGGTGCTAAGAATTGAACCCTCTAGCCCCCTCAGGTGTATTTCAATAAAACACTTCTAGTTACCCGGTCTTAGGACTGGCCTCCTGGTCCTCCTCCAGCTCTGTTGGAGAGTCTTAAAAACAGCCCCTTCTACCTGTTCAGAAATCCAACAAGTAAAAATCATTTTACCAACAGCTACATGATCATTGATGTGACTGTACAGCATGAGATGGATTTCTGCAGCAACCTGAATAACAGGGTCAGCTGTGACCCTCAGGACCAGGGAGGAACCACTCTGCCTTCTCTACTTCCTTCACCACAAAAAGAATCAACAAGCCTTTCTCTGACTGTTTTCAGGTGATTAAAGAAATTTTGCCAGGGGCTGGAGAGACGGCTCAGAGGTTAAGAGCACTGGCTGCTCTTCCAGAGGTCCTGAGTTCAATTCCCAGCACCCACATGGTGGCTCACAACCACCTATAGTGGGATCTGGCGCCCTCTTCTGGCCTGAAGTTGGTAGAGCACTCATAGACATAAAGAAACCCCACACTAACCAGCCAGTAAACCCCAGAGTCTTCTTGTCTCTGCCTCCCTGCCCAGCTTTTCTATGGGTGTCGGAGATCTGAACTCAGATCCTCATGCCCACAAGGAGGTACTTCATCCACCAAGTCATCTCCATGCTCCCCAAACAGATACATTCTAAAGGTTCTGCTGAGGCCACTGCCAGAGAACCGAGTTTTGACAAGCAAACGTTCACAAGGTCACAATCTGTGCACAGGAGAATCTGATTTCCTAGGCTGACAACCAGGAAGTGCCAATGCTTACATACATACACCAAGGAGAGACGGCACTCTGGAAGCAAAGGTCAAGTAACATCTTTGTATTTTCTACTCGAATCTTAGAGGTATTTACTTTTTGTGAAAGAAAGGCTAGATGATGTATTTGAATCAGCACAATTTCACAAACCCACATTTCACCCCTAATCGCTTTCTTTGGCCTTCCCCCTCCTTCTCCCCTCCCCTTCTCTCTCCTGTGTGTATGAGAGGGGTCACTTGTGTGGCCTTGTATAGAGAAACCAGAAGACAACCTTAGTATTGTTTCTCAGGAGCCGTCCAGCTTGCTTTGGAAGACAGGGTCTCTCACTGCGCTGGAACTCACCTCACCGAGTGGGCTGGTTGGTGGCTAGTGAGTCCCAGGGACCCCTCTGTCCCTTCCTCCCCAGCAGATTACGAGTGCCACCCTGACTGGCTGGGGATTTAACTCAGGTCCTTTACTGACCGAGCTGTATCTCCCAACCACTATCCCCCCCTCTTCTGTTTAACATGTGAGAAAAAAAGATCAAAGCCTAGGTTACTGTTGGGAATTTTCACTTCAAATTCACTCTCTGTCTTCCGGACTGGCTTTGGGGTAGCATCAAGGACGTGGCCCTGCTGGTCTTTTTTTCTATCCAGATCCCTCTTCACAATACTGACCCAGCTCGCAGTAACTTGAGACCACTAGAAAACCACATTTTCTGGGCCCCTCTAGCTTAGCTGCTGCCAGAGATCTGAAGTTGAAAAATTGTATCCATGCTCCCCGGGCAGCAATTAGGCAATTGCCAAGCTCAGTGGCCATTTGTACCTTCTGAACAGCATGCAAATGGCTGATCATGGGTGCAATTCAATGGTGCATGCTCATCCCCTGCTCCCTTAGCCCGTTCCAGAAGCCAAATGAGTGTCCAAAGGAAGACGATGTTGATGTGCTTGAAGCAAGCAAAGGAACAGACCGGGCACCATACCCTGGGGGCAAGAGCATCATTGTTTTTAAGATTAATCTGTTGGCAGCTGGTGAGCTGGGGGAGCTTCCTGCGGCCTTTGAAAGCAGAGGGGCTTCACAAATGGCCAGCCCACAGGTCTGCTGGAAACACGAGTCAGTGGCACCACCTTCTGGCAGGAATGACCTCAAGCGTAGCTGAGGAAAACAACCGACATTTTGTTGGAGGCTCTAGAAGATTCTGAGCTGGGAGAGATCCCAGGACTGGTTTTTGATCTGGTCCAGTCTTCTCATTTCATGGGAAGCGAATGGACGGCTGGAGCAGGGGGCTGACGGGAGTCACGGTAGAATGGAGAGGAGGAACTACATGGGCCGATTCCTACCTGTTGACTCTTTCCTTAGGGCTGAGCACAAGTCTATCCTCACACCCTGCGTGTGAAAAGAGAGAGTAGAGAGGCCTAAGTGATGGCTAATTACATGTCTCAGTGGCCTTCCATACACTCAAATGTCTCGAGCAACAGAAACTCAACCTAGGCTCCAGAGTGTCTGGAAAATGCTGCCGCTCCATCTGCTCATGTCTCCGGAGCTCCTGAATGGACACAGGCCTTGTTCTTTGGCTAGAGACCTGTGGAGGGGGCGTCCAGGAAGCAGTGGCGTGGCGTCCTAAGAAGGCAAGGGGCTCGTCAGAAGTCAGTCAGTAAATAACATCCTCCAGACACCTTACTTGCTCTCTGTGCGATTTTTCACAAATGCCAGACCAGTGTCTTCTTTGGAAAAGGTACTTCCTATATTGTGCAACACAGTGCAGACTCAGGAGAGACTTATAAAATGTAATGGATTGGGCTAGTGAGACAGCCCAGTGGGTGAGGGTGCCAGACTCCAAGTGTGGTGACCTGAATTTGATCCCCGTGGACCACGTGAGAGAGCAGACTCCCGGAAGCTGTCCTCCGACCCCTACACACATGCCTTGGCACACACTTGCATGCATGCACACACACAGAGAACTAGAGTACGTGCATACATACATATTAGATTATCCACGAAGGAATATGGGCACTGGTTCCCCACTCTCTTGCACATACATACACACCCCACCCCTGCATACATTATCCCTCCAATTCCTCGTTCAGCTGAATAGCTCAGGAATTCTCACTTACCTCAGAGGCCGCCTGTCGTTAGTATGTTCCTATAATTAAAGTCATTCCTTTGTTGGCTCAGTTGACAACTGCAGTCCCCAGTCCTAACGGTCAGTTCTTGAGGTCTGTCTGTCTTCTCCGGAGAGGTGGCCATGTTCCTCCTATACTCCTCCCTTTAGCTTGCCTTGGTTTCTTCCACAGGTTCTTCCCGGGCTCCTGTTCCCACCACGCAGCCCCCATCCCTGGTCCCAGGGGCAGCCTGCTAAGTCAACTAGGGAGGGTGTTCTCTTCCACACCCCAGGCCCTGCCAGGGTCAGCCCTGCCTCTGCCAGACGACAGACCGGTAAAGGTCTTGTGGCTCGTACCAACTGCTCCTAATGGGCACAAGGGCCTGCTTTGAACCTGGCTCTTCAGGAAATACTGTAATGGCTGCAATTATTGGGAAACTCTGTATCAGCTGTACCCTGCCTTCCATCTCATCCATAAAACAAGGGATGTGGGCCTGTTTACTTCAGTGGTCCTTTGAATTTCTTATGCAAGCCCTCTTGGCTTCATCATCTCAGTAGTTGGGGAGAGCAGAAATATTTTTCAGTCACATCTGTGCTTCATCTGCATCCAATCCTTTCCTTCCTAGAAATTGCATAATGGCTGCAGATTACTGTTTGGCAGAATCTTTTCTGCCCGAGTTGAAGAGTCGGTTATATTATCTTTTCTTCCTTGCCTCCCCTTTGCCTTTCCTCAGGCCTCTCAGTGCGGCCTAGGCAACTTCCTCACCTCAGGACTTCCTCGGGCTTTGCGTGGTCATTTGTGGTAGTGATGCATGCCTGGCCTGCCCTGTGACAGACCTGACAAGTCAAAACAGGGATTCGATTTCATGTTCATGTATGTGCAGGTGTGCTTATGAGTGGTGAGGATGGCGTGGGGACATGGGAATGGCTGCTGTTCCTCAGGTGACTGTCACCTTTTGAGATAAGGCTTCTGGAACTTGCAAATAGGCTAGACTCTGTGGCCTGTGAGCCCCCAGGATCTGCTTATCTCTTCCGCCCCAGCACTGATTTTCAAGGGCATGTCACCACATTTGGTGTTTTTTTTTTTTAACGTGGGCGGGGACTGCGCTCCGGTCCTTGTACTTGCAAGACACTGAGCCATCTCCTCAGACCCCAGTCAGTGGGGAATTTTGAGCCCTGAAGAGGATGCCACACACATTCAGATCAAAGTCAAGATTATGATAGCCCCTCTTTCCATATAATGATTATATTCATGGCCAACATTAATATATTATTGTTGGGCTGTAGAGATGGCTCAGAGGTTAAGAGCACTGGCTGTTCTTCCAGAGACCCTGAGTTCAATTCCCAGCAACCACATGGTGGCTCACAGCCATCTGTAATGAGATCTGGCGCTCTCTTCTGGCCTGCAGGGATACATGCAGACAGAACACTGTATACATAATAAATAAATAAATCACACACACACACACACACACACACACACACACACACACACACACACACATATATATATATATATATATATATATATATATATATATATATATATACATAATTGTTTACTACAATCCAGAGCTAGACGGTGTGAGACATTGCTTTTCTCTAAACACTTCCATGTGGCTAGAACATACACTATTTGTGCAAAAACTTTAGTTATCAACAGGGGGAATGCAGGGAATTTTTGAGCATTTAATTCTCCCCCCACAAGAAGTATCTATCTTCCAGACAAGGAGATGTTCCCAGCGAAGTCAGTAACAGCCGCCTGGCTGTGTGTCCAGACCATACCATTCCTGACTTTTCTTCTCAGCCTGTAAAGAACAACAGACAAGCTGTGGCTCAAACTCTAAACCTGTCTAAGCTAGCGTGGCCAGATCCTGCCCCTGGAGTCCTCTGTCCCTGAAAGGTAGTAGGGACAGCGAGCGCTTTGCTGTGGCCACCACAGGGGAATAATCATCATAAGAGAGAAGAGACAAAAATATTTTAACTGCCTTGTAACTCTCCTTAGCTGTGAAACGAGGCAGCCTTTACAGCGGCCCCCCAGAGAGACTAAACACTGGCCAGGCCTATTTTGAATGGAGAGCCATAAAGTGCCAGCGGTTAACAAGGGGCAACTCTGTAATCAGGGCTATTTATAGCGCTGGCCCCACAGGCACAAGGCCCAGAGCTCCTGAAACCCAGCAGCAGGTCCCCGGCAGCTGGCTTTGCCCAGAGCTGAAGGCCCAGGGTCCAGCCCAAGCTTGGCTTGGAGGAGGCCTAGGTCTGTGGCCCTACAGTCGCAGGTGTCCCAGCAGGGGCTGAGGCTGGGGTCCAGGCCAGAGTCTCCCCTGAGCTAGGCTCTGAGGAAGGAAGCTGGGCTGACACAGCAGATCCACCATCCTTTCACCTAGTCACAAACGCTTGGAAGCTAGGCGCTGCACCATCAGAAAAATTTAAACAATTTTTTTTTTTGGTAGCTTTCCCCTACCAAAATTAAGCCTCTGCAGCCCAGGATGGCTAGCAGACCTACACACCTGTCTCATCCCTTCTTGTCGTGTGTGTGTGTGTGTGTGTGTGTGTGTGTGTGTGTGTGTGTGTGTTCTCCTCTCCCCCCCCCCCCCCTTCCCCTCTCTCTCCTTCCCTTCTGCTGTTTTGAGACAGGGTTAGCGCTAGCTCGGTAGCCCTGGCTGCCTGGGGCTCACTCTGTAGATCAGGCAGGTCTCACACCTGTCCCTAGCTAGCTTCCTGACTTGGTGCGCTGCCGCCTTGCCCAACTACAGCTCTTCCCTTAAACACAGACGTGAGCAGCACTCACAGGCTAGCTTGAGTGAACCAACAACTAAAACAAACAGAAAAACTCATCCCGGGGGAAGTGAAATGAAATCAGGGAACGGGAGACATAAAATGAGAGTCATGAATATTGTCAGAGGGCATCTGTCCATCAAACAAGACAGGATACTAGAAAATAGAGCTGGCAAGATGGCTCAGTGAGTACAGCTTGCGCCCACCCTGACAACCTGGGTTTAATCCCTGGAATCCACAGAGTGGGAAGAGAGAACCAGCTCCCACAAGTTGTCCTCTGAGCTTCACAGGCATGGCTTAGGACACATACACACAAAAACAAACAAACAAACAAACAAACAAAACTCTTTTGAGAATATTAAACTAAGAAAAATAAGAAGGGCTGGACACTAAAGCTGAGTGGTGGTGGCACACACCTTTAATCCCAGAACTCAGGAGGCAGAGGCAGGTGGATCTCTGTGAGTTCGAGGCCAGTCTGATCTACAAAGCAAGTTCCAGGACAGCCAGGGCTACACAGAGAAACCCTGTCTGGAAAAACAACACAGATTGCTGAAAGAGAAACTCAATCAAAGGGAAAAGAAACCTCTCAGATGGTAAAATTAAGAAACATGAAAGCCAGGTGTGGTGGCATATGCCTTTAATCTCAGCTTTCGTAGCGGGAGGCAGAGGTAGGTGGATCTTTGTGAAGCCAGCTCCATCTACATAACAAGTTCCAGGACAGCCAGGACTGTGCCTCAAAAAACTAAAGTAAAATATATAAATACAAAACATAAAATACATAAATAAAAAACATACAACCCTGGGTGGTGGTGGTGCACACCTTTAATCCCAGCACTCAGGAGGCAGAGGCAGGTGGATCTCTGTGAGTTTGAGGCCAGCCTGGTCTACAGAGTGAGATCCAGGACAGGCACCAAAACTACACAGAGAAACCCTGTCTCGGAAAAACAAAACAAACAAAGAAACAAAAGAAAAAACATACAAAAATGGAGAGATAAGACCAATTAAGCCCAAGGTTCGAATGTCAAGTTCCAGAAAGAACCACAAATAGGCAGGAGAGGAGACTCTGAAAGGAAAATCACTTCTAAAGTTCTAGCATTATGGTGACAGGTGACGTGAGTTAACGGACACACTAGCACTGAGGGTGTCATTGGCTTGCCCAGCTTCTGAGGGGCTCCAGGTACAATCCCAGCTATTCATATTTACACACCTTGCACAATAAGTGTAGGAAATGGACCAGGTATGATGGCCCATGCCTTCAATTCCAGCACACAGGAGGCAAAACAGGCAGATCTCTGTGAGTTTGAGGCCAGCCAGTCTCTACATAGCGAGTTCCAGGTCAGCCAGGGATACATAGCAAGAACCTACCTCTAAATAAGTAGATTTGGGGCTGGAGAGATGGCTCAGAGGTTAAGAGCACTGGCTGCTCTTCCAGAGGTCCTGAGTTCAATTCCCAGCAACCACACGGTGGCTCACAACCATCTATAATGAGATCTGGTGCCCTCTTCTGGTATGCAGGGACACATGCAGGCAGAACACTATACATAATAAGTAAATAGATCTTTAAAAAATAAATAAATAAGTAGACTCATACATACATGTATCATGAACCCTCACAAATCCAAAAATGCAGGTTGTAATGGTTAAAGGGAGAATAAAGCTGCATATCTGAATAGATGTGCCTTCGGGTGATGGTCACACCATTAACGGTAGAACATAATAGGACAAATGTCGAAGACTATAAGGGTAAATAATTATTAACTAGACATCTGTATCCAACCCAACTATCATCTGAACATGATGGCAAAGTCAAGATCCTCCCGAGACTTTATAATCTCTATGCAATCTGTGTTTTAGGAATTACCCTAAGATGTGTTCTAGACAAACAAGGAAGTAGACAGGAGAGATGGCTCAGCAGTTAAGAGCACTGGCTGCTCATCCAGAGGACTTGAGTTCAATTCCCAGCACTCACATGGTGACTCACAGCCATCTGTAGTGGGCTCCAAGTCTTTCTTCTGTCATGAGATCACACATGCAAACAGGGCACTCATATACACAAATAAATAAATCTTTTAAAAAAGGAAAATAAAAAGAAAGAAAAACAAGGAAGCAAATCGCAGAAGGAGCCATGACTGAGTCCAGTATAGAAGAGACTCAGGATTCCAGATGGGCTGTGAGCAGACTGTCCAGATGGCAACCCTAGAGACAAGTCTACAGAGAACACGTCACTTCCACGGACATGTAGTTACAAAGAGTCTGAAAAGAAATGGAAATGTGATAAAGACAATTGGCGGACAAGAAAGCTAATAAGAAATTCCAGGAGAGGGCCCAAAGAGGTGCTCATGGAGGCCAGAAGAGGGCGTCAGATCCCCTGGATCTGGAGTTATAATGATTTTGTAATGTTGAATTATTCCCTGCATTCAGGAATAGGGTTGTCTTCCATTTGTTCAAGAGTACTACTGAGTTTTCCAGGAGTGTCGAATTACATTTTAAAATACACTTGTTTTCAACTAATTTTGAGCCTGTGTTGAGTTTTTAGGAATGTAATATCCAACAAGATGGAGACAATGTATGTCACATTCTCTGTGGAAAAAGATCTGCATCTTCAATGGGATCCTGCCTTACACACTAAGTGATGTTTTCAAAGCCCACAGTGAGGCCGGCTGATTCCTTTGATGAGCTTTTTATCAATGTCAGCTGCAGAGCGAGGCTGTGGGCAACCAGGAAATGCCAGGGACACAGGGTTGTTTTCTTTTTTGGATCTGCCTCTCAGTGCTCTGCAGGAAGCCAGATCTTACCACCTAAACCATACAATTTCTTGAGAAACACAAACAGCTTCTCTCTTCTTGAGGACAGAAGGCTGATGTAGCCCACAGTCAATAATCTGAGACAGACTCTTTCAGAATAGAGTGCAGGAGGACAAGAGTGTAATGTAGGGATGTGTGGCCCGGCCAGGCACCAGCTGTGCTGCAGAGGACTGTGTACACATGTGCACACATAGGCATGAACATACACAACACACGCACACATGTGTCCACACACATATATATGTGTACAGGCATAATACATGGACGCATGCTTGCACACACAGAGCACACACTCATATATGTATGCAAACATGCCCACATGGAGCAAAGGAAGAGGACCTGACTCCAGATAGAAGGGTAGTCTCCGGCCTCACTCACAGGTCAAGCACGGGAGATTAAGGTGCACACATTTGGCCTCTACAGAGCTTGGAATCTGGCTAAAGCCTGAGTCCGGAGACCACCCAAAGAGACTGACCTCACTTCTAGACCTGCTTCTCATTTACTCAGTGGGTGAGCGAGGGCGAGCCCTGGCTTACCTTCCTAACTCTCAGATGAGAATCAGGGTGTGTGCTTTTACCGACTTCCCTGGCATTCAATGCATGAGACAGTAAAGGGGAAAACGTGTTAAAGAGAATGCAAAGTACCATGGAAATGCAGTGATGCGGACTTGCGGAGTTGTGGGTTTGCGGCATTGCGAACCAGCACTCTTCAAGGCACTCACCAGGAAGAACAGCCTACAGTCAGAGCTCTCACAAACTACCCTCTCACTTGGGGGCTGAGGCACCCTTCCAACCCTAGTACACGTGAGTGTCATTGTGTGCATGCACACAGACGATTTAAAGGGCTCAGGGACTGGATCTTACCAATTCAGAACACTTCTAAGCCCCATAACTTGGCGAACAGGCTTTAGAGTGAGGCTATCCCCACACAGCTGGCAGGGCACTCTGAGGCTGAGTCAAAGGAAAATAGTTATTGCCACCCTGGCAGAGACTCTATGGCCTCCAAGAAAGAACATTTCTTATATTCAGTTAGGTAACCCACATAATTGCAACCCTCACGATCATGGCTGCCCCTTACGGTGTCAGGCATTTGGTCTCTGTACCCGTGCCCGAGAACACTAAGCATCTTTTGGGTAATTCAATATTCAGAAGCAGTTTGTGGTATAGAATTGCAAAGTTCTCCTTCTCAGAAGCCCTAAGGGAGAGTTCAGGCAGATGGCACAGTCCAGTGGCCTGTGTTGTGCGGAGAACACACTGCCCACCTCAACCTCTGTCCTGGCTGACTCCCCTAGCCCAAGACTGGCTTCAGAAGCCAAGACAAGGTGGCTGGGGTAGAGTATGGCTTCCAGAGGCCTTGGGGGCTCTTTTCCAAATTAAGGAAAGTGTGTCTTTTCTAAGTAACCAACTCTGGAACAATACTTGCCTATGGGTACATTTGAGGCCAAGAAATTCTTTTTCCTTTGGCTTATAATTACTTTCCCATTCTGATAGGGTCTCATGTAGTCAAAACTGATGTGAATTCAACATGTAGCTGAAGATGACCTTGAACTCCTGATACTTGTCCCCTCCTACTGCCAGAGTGCAGGAATTAGAGGTGCATATCACCACACCCAGTGCATTAAGTGCTGGGGATAGAAGCCAGGGAAAGCCTGGTGCATACTAGGTGAGCTCTCTACCAGCTGAGCTGTTCTTCAGGCCTGGCGAATAATTTCAGTGTGGAAATTATTCAGGTCAGTTATCAGCAAATAGGTGGGAGTGTATACTGACTCTCAGGTCTCACCCTTCAGAGGCCTTTGCATCTGTACAGTTACAGTAACTCATTCCCGGGCTCTACTTGCTCTTCCACGCCACCTTCTCAAGGCTCTGAGGGCATCTCTCTGTTCTTCAGCCTGGGCCACCTGGCCTGCTTGATTTCTCTATCTACCCAATCATTTCATGGAGGTAATAGAGCTGTGTCCACAGACCCTCCCCAGTCCCCTGCAGGTGTGTGTCCACAGACACCACCAAGTCCTCTGCAGGTGTGTGTCCACGGACCCTCCCCAGTCCTCTGCAGGTGTGTGTCCACGGACCCTCCCCAGTCCCCTGCAGGTGTGTGTCCACGGACCCTCCCCAGTCCTCTGCAGGTGTGTGTCCACGGACCCTCCCCAGTCCTCTGCAGGTGTGTGTCCACGGACCCTCCCCAATCCCCTGCAGGTGTGTGTCCACGGACCCTCCCCAGTCCTCTGCAGGTGTGTGTCCACGGACCCTCCCCCAGTCCTCTGCAGGTGTGTGTCCACGGACCCTCCCCCAGTCCTCTGCAGGTGTGTGTCCACGGACCCTCACCAAGTCCTCTGCAGGTGTGTGTCCACGGACCCTCCCCAGTCCTCTGCAGGTGTGTGTCCACGGACCCTCCCCAGTCCTCTGCAGGTGCAGGCTGGGCCCCCCACAGCAGTGGCCTCTAGTCCTAGATTCTAGCATGAGGTAGAACAAGACTGCCTTTGTTTGGGAGTCTCAAGCCCAGGGGTTTTGGGGGGGTGTGGGGACTCAGGCTTGGGGTAGGGAGCTCAGAGGGGAGTTTCAGGTGATGCAAATATGAACCCTCGCTGCCAGTGGACATCAGATTGCCCAAGTGTATACACGTGTGTGCATGGAGGATGTCTCACCAGCCTAACGGGAGATTCTGATTTTGTACCTGCTGCCCTTACAGAATGGAAGAGTCACCTAAAAAGTGAACAAATTGCACACCCACCAGCTCTCACCAGGGTCATCGCTCACAGGACACAGATTGGCTGTTTCCACAATCGTCTGCTTCTATTTTTCCGCCCCAAGAGAATCTCTGCTCTTCCCCCACCTCCGCCGCCTCCAGGAGTAACTCATAATTATCTGTGAGGAACCCCTTGTTTTACTTCACAGGCCACACGCACAGCTGAAAGGGAGCGAACTGTTCCAGTTCAAAGCCTCCAGCCGGACCCAGCTCCCAGCCAGTGCTCCATCTGCACCCCATTAGCCCTGCTGGTCAGGTCGCATCTTGTTATTATCCTCGGAGCCAAAAAAACAAACAGATGTGTCTCCCACAGCCCCTGCCTTCCCCTGCCTGTCAGAGGTTTGCTCCCTGTGACCCCTGCCACCCCAGTCCCCGGGAGCTCTTGCCTCAGACAGTTGCCCTCTCTGGCCATTCTGTGTTGTCACCTCCCTGTTTCTCACTCTTATAGACAAACCACTTCATTTCTGTTCACCTCCCAACTGTGTTGTGTGTGGCCTCTTTCACTGAGGCCTGTTTCTACACACTATGACAACTGCCTTCAGCATGGCTGCTTGGAGACAACCTCAGCTCAGGGTCTCTCTCTGAACCTCATGTATCCCAGGATAGACTTGTTGTATAGCCAAGGATGATCTTCAACTTCTGATGCTCCGTCCGTGTCTGCCTCTCCTCTTGAGTGTCAGGGTTGCAGCAGGCGTGCACACCACGGCCAGTTGCTACAGTACTGAGGATGCAACCCAGGGCTCCCTGCATGATAGGCAAGCACTCCATCAACTGAGTCACACCCCAGCCCTAGAAGGGTATGCCCCACACCCCTACTCCTCTCCAGCATGCACTCTGGCAGATGTTGGCATGAGTTGAGAGTTCAGATTCTTCCCCACTGTGGTGGTTTGAATAAGAATGGCCCCTATCCTATATAGGCTCATGTGTTTGGAGACTTAGTCACCAGGAAGTGGAATCATCGGGAAAAATGAGAAAGATTAAGAGGAGCTGTGGCCCTGCTGGAGGAAGTGTGTCACTAGAGTGGGCTTCGAGGTTTTAAAAGCCCAGGCCAGGCCCAGTCTCAGTCTCTTTCCATCTCTCCCTTCCTCTTTCTTGCAGATTAGGTTGTAGCTCTCAGCTACTTCTCCGGCACCCTACCTGCCTACTGCCATGCTCTCTGCCATGATGATACTGGACTAAGTCCCTGAAACTGTAAGCAGCCCATAACTAGAATGCTTTCTTTTATGAACTGCCTTGGTCATAGTGTCTCTCCAGAGCACTAGAACGCTGACCAAGACGCCCTTGTACTCTGTATCAGCCTCTCACCCAAGTTGCCATTAGTATCATCTGAGTGAGGTGGAAACATGAATCCCTGTAAACTCTGGAGCTGCAGAAAGCAATAGTCAGTAGTGCTTGGCTTAGTTTTCAGCATTTGGCTTTCTGGAGCCTGAGGAAGAAATTGAATCCAGCATATCAGCTTCTCACTGTCTCTCCCCTTTACAGTTCCAGCCTTTTTTAAAAAAAGATTTATTTATTTATTCATTCATTCATTCATTCATTTATTTATTTATTTAATTTATTTATTATGTATACAATGCTATGCCTGCAGTCCAGAAGAGGGCACCAGATCTCATTACAGATGGTTGTGAGCCACCATGTGGTTGCTGGGAATTGAACTCAGAACCTTTAGAAGAGCAGCCAGTGTTCTTAACCGCTGAGCCATCTCTCCAGCCCTATAGTTCCAGCCTTTTACATCAATGCCAAAGCTGTTTGATACACCAGCACCAACCACACATGGCAATTTGAATGTGGCCAGTCTGAACTGAGATGTGGTATGGTATAAAACAATACTGGATTTTGAAGACCTAATTTCACCCCAAGGTGAAAAATCAACTCATTAACAATTGTATATGGGTTACATATTGAAATGGTGTATTGTATACATTACAAATGACTTCCCATTTTAATTTTTTACTTGCTTGAATGTAGCTATTAGAAAATTTAAAATTATATATTACATACATGCCCATTGGTTAGGGCTGCAGTTTGGGGCCCTCACACAGGTCTCAGCATAGCTTCCAAAGTCTGTGTTATTCTTTCTCCCTAAGGTCATCCGCCTTGGCATTGTCTACACGGCTAATTACAAGTCTTTTTCTATTGGTTTTGAGACAGGGTCTCACGTAGCTCAGGCTGCCCTAGAATGCCCTATGTAGTTGAAGGTGAGCTTGAACTCCTGATCTTCTGGCATCCACCTCCCCAGTGCTGGGATTACTTATGTGCACCGTCATACCTGCACTCTGACTAGAGGTTTTGACACTAACACCCCCCCAATTCCTTTCTACACTGTCCCCCAATACAAATGGAGCAAGCAAGGAAACTGAGTTCCTGGGCAACCATGGATTCCAGAATCCTGGTAGTGACTGTCTTCCTATAATTTTCTTTTTTTTTCTGGCTAAAAAAAAAAAAAAAAACAAAAACCCAGCCACACACCAGCAACACGGAAGCAAGAGCACTCCCCCATTACGAGCAGCAGCAACATTAAGCAAGCAAACGCAGCTGGCGGCTAGCCATTCATCACCAAGAACATGGTTACCCCATCAGAAACTAAACATAAGATATCTCAGTCATCAGCTGGGGAGAATATTTATGTTGTTCTTGGACTGGTGCCCAGGGATGGAGTGTTAACAAAGTCATTTGTCTGGGCTGCACTTTCAAGTCTAGCATCAGGGAAAGCCCTGTTTGTTTAAACAGAGATTACCGGGGTTTGCTGAGCTTATTGCCTCTTAGTAGTTTGACTATTCCTGACCTTCTTCTCTGTAAAATGTCACTTGTTTGGGGAGTAGAGGGATGGCTCAGAGGTTAAGAGCACTTACTGCTCTTGCGGAAGACCTGGGTTTGGTTCCCGGGACACTCATAAGGCAGCTCACAGCAATCTCTAACTTTAGTTCCAGGGGATCTGACACCCTCTTCTGGCCTCTGTGGGTACTGCACACAGGTGGTGCACGTGCACATACACAGACACACACACTTAAAAAATTATCTTGTTGCAGAGCAAAGGTAGTGCATGCCTTTAATCCCAGCACTCGGGAGGCAGAGACAGGTGGATCTCTATGAGTTGGAGGCCTGCCTGGGCTACAGAGTGAGTTCCAGGAAAGGCTCCAAAGCTACACACAGAAACCCTGTCTCGAAAAACAAAAACAAAACAATTCTTGTTAAAGGAAAACTATTTTCAGGAACACAAATGATTTGCCTTGGTAATTTTTTTCTCCACAGAACTTAAATTATGGTCCAAATAAGCGACTGGACAGTGTTGCCATGCCTACTGTTGTGTGTTTAGTCTCTGGCTAACGGGACTAGGAGGAAGATGTCTACTCCAGAGCCACTTGATTGCAGAGGATGGTCCAGCGATACCAGGGTGGGAAGCCCACCCACTGTCCTCCCCCTCCTGGACTCGTTTTGACTTGGACCCATTAACTAATCCCACAAAGAGTATCAACCTTCAGATAAAAAAAGGAACAGCTCTGGACTTTCGTTTCTGTACATACCAAGGAAACACACAAGGGTTAGGTAAGTTTAACCTCAGGCCAATCTGTCCTCCACGGTGTTGAGAGGAAGCATCAGGGGCTTACCTGAGGAGTGCTGGAGTGAGTGCTGAGTGCTACCAGTTGGTGTTTGAGTCAGTTTATGTGTTGACAATGACAGAGTGTCCTAGTTAGGGTCTCTTATGCTGTGATGACACACCAGAACCGAAGGCAATTTGGGGAAGGATTAATTTGGTATATGCTTCCACATCACTGTCCACCATCGAAGGAAGTCAGGACGAAATTCAAGCAGGACAAGAACCTGGAGTTGGGGGGCCTGTTGCAAAGGCCATGGAAGGACACTGCTTATATACACAACCCAGGACTACAAGCCAAGGGGTTTCCTCACCTACAATGGGATGGGCCCTCCCTCATTAGACACTAATTAAGAAAATGCTCTACAGGCTTGTCTACAGCCCGATTTTTTTTTTTTTTTTTCTTTTTCAAGACAGGGTTTCTCTGTATAGTCTTGGAGCCTGTCCTGGATCTCACTCTGTAGCCCAGGCTGTCCTCGAACTCACAGAGCCACCTGGCTCTGCCTCCCAAGTGCTGGGATTAAAGGTGTGCACCACCACCATGGCCCAGCCCAGCCTGATCTATGGAGGCATTTTCTCAACTGAGGCTCCCTCCTCTCTGATGACTCTAGCTTGTGTCAAGTTGATATAAAACTAGCCAGCACACTGCCGATTACAGAATTAGACACTTCAGTGTTTTTAAATTTTGGGTTGTGAACCTAGCTTTTCATGGCTGAGCCATCTTTCAGTCTGACTTGGGTGTTTTTAAAGCAGAATCTCCAGTTCTTCCCTTCCTTTTAAACTGTGAGAAGGAAAATTTTCCTTTCCTTTCAAAAGAGCAGCATACTTGGGTAATTCATTCAGTTTTGTTTTTCCTTTTTTCCTCCAACTCCTTACCTTTTTTTTTTTAAAAAAAAGATTTATTTACTATGTATACAGCATGTATGACTGCAGGCCAAAAGAGGGCACCAGATCTCATTACAGATGGTTGTGAGCCACCATGTGGGTGCTGGGAATTGAACTCAGGACCTCTGGATAGCAGGTCAGTGCTCTTAACCTGAGCCATCTCTCCAGCCCCCAACTCCTTACTTCTTTAAAAAGTTTTTGTGTTAAGGTATCTTCACAAATACAGGTTGTTTAATGACCAATGAGAATACAGTCGAGTGTTTAATCATCCATGCCAACATCATTGGGTGAAGCTGACAGGAAAACATTCCTGCTCTTCTTAAGAAAACAAACACAAGTGTAGTGGAGTATTGTACGGTGTTACTTCTGCTTATGCTGCATGTGTGTCACCCCTGTGACTATGCCTGTGTAAAACACCTGTTGGTCTAATAAAGAGCTGGACAGCCAATAACAAGGCAGGAGAGAGGACATATAGAAGGAAAAATCTGGGAGGAGAGATCTAAGATCCAGCAGGCAGAGGAGGTAACCTCCAGGGACCAGCCACCCAGACACACAGCAAGCCACGGAGAAAGAGTAAGATTTATGGAAGTAAGAGAATAGGAAAAGCCCAGAGGAAAAGGTAGACATTAAAGAAAGCTGGATAGAAACTAAGCCAAGCTAAGGCCAAGCGTTCATAAGTAAGAATAAGATTCTGTGTGTTGTCTGGGAGCTGGGTGGTAGGCCACTCAAAAGAACAAAAAGCAAAAACAACATGCAACAGTTGTGCAAACAGATTTCAACGATCACTTATCAATATATAAGAGAGAATTAGGGAATGGAAAGATGGCTGAGTGGTTAAGAACACGGGATGCTTTTACAGAGGACATGGGTTTGATTCCCAGCAGCCAAACAGTGGCTCACAACCATCTGAAACTCCAGATGATCCAATGCCTCTGGCCTGCAACAACACCCTCATGGGTATGCACATAAACACATACATCACACACACACACCCTAAAAATATTTTTAAAAAATCATTAATTTCAACACAGTACCTTGTGTGTGTGTGTGTGTGTTGAGATGGGAGGTTATTTACCATGGCATGGTCAACTTATCAGTGCCTACACCACTCATGAAAGTGACACCTCCTCCCGCAGCAATGAGTAACTATCCTGGAGTCTCCCAGGGAATCCATTCTTTTCAGTGATTAAGAACACTACCTTTTGCAGAGGACCTGAATTCAGTTCTCATCACCACATCTGGCAGCTCACAGTTGTCTCTAACTCTGGCACCAAGGGATTTGATGCCCTCTTCTGGTCTCTGAGGGTGCATGCTCTCAGGTCTATTATACACAGATATGCATAAATAAAAACCAACTTTTTTTTTTTTTTAAGAAAAAGATGCATGAAAGCCTTCTGTCCCTAAGCTGCCCAAATGTTTGCAAAACTTATGTAAATAAATAATCGTTAATTGGGTTATTGGTACTAGTGTGTATAAATGTCACTTAGCCCAAAGAAGTGATGGAAAAAGGAGGTGAGTGTTCCCAGAAATACAAACACTGAGGGCTTTTGTTGATCAGGAGTGGAGGGTGCCCGAGTGAGGCCTGATAGAATTTTCAAAGATTTTTTTTATGAGCTAAGGGAGAGGACTGTGAAAATTGACAGAGTAAGAACATCCAAGGACCCAGGCTTCATCCTTAGGAAGGAGGGGCTGGCCACTGAAGGGTGGAGTTTGGGTAGCTCCTTATTTTGGTTGACAGATTAGGTCATCTATTCACTTTTCCCATAATGAACCTGATTTTAGTCCTAAGCACACCCAGTATGCTGTCACAGATGGTAAATAGGGTACTCTCCCCAAAGTTTACCAGAAGACATAGCTTTGCCTCACTGCATAAGCTCCTCAAACCAGTTCAAGCCAGACCAGGCCTTCTAACGTTCATACTTTGGTATGTTGGATATATACCTGGATACTGACTAAATTTGATTGTTATCAGGAACAAGGAAGTTTGCTCTTTTGTTCAGAGTAGAATGTTCAGCCCAAGGCAGGTGAAGCTCCAAAGGGGTGCTGGGGTTGCTTGGAGAGGTGTTCGTATGCACAGCACACGCAGGTGAAGGAACTAGATTGAATTCACTATAGGGGATATGTGTAACCCCAAACCAAATGTGGAGCAATAAACTGCCTCCTATGGTTGCCTGCCTAGAGGTCAGAGGGCTGCTCTGTGAAGTGGAGCTAGGCTGTCCATCAGAGTTAATAACTGCAGGAGACATTTGCACGCATCAAGTCCATATTGAGAAACTGAAGACGGCCCTCAGTTAAGTAGGCTGAAGACAATTTTTAGGTAAAAAGAGTCACGGCTTTGTCTTTAAAATTAGAATAGAACTTTATTTGTGGAATTGAGATCTGAAAATGATTTTATAGTTTATGCAATAGATTTTGATACATTAATCTGGATATACATTTACCATAAGAAAAAATTTAAAAACAAGGTCAAATAGCTTATCATCAAACCCAATTGTGTTTAACTTGATAATTTTAAGGAGTAACTTGAGTGTTATAAATTAAAAGCTAAAACAAATGGCATTTGGGTTTGCATTATTAATGCAATTTAGTGTGTTTCATTTGTTTGGGGGGGAAGAGAATTAGAGAAAATGAAGGCTAAAGTACTTTTCTAGAAAAGTCCAAAGTCTTCACTTCGTGAAAGGGACTCCAGAACTCCCCAGCAATAGGATGTCATTGAGACAGTCTCATGCAGACTGGCATGAGGGGCTCTGGTGGGGGAGGGTGAGCCTGGACTCTAACACCAGGTTCTAGTGAAGTCACTGTACCATCCAGAGGGATATCGGCCTAATGAAAAGAAAGCTTGTGTTTCCTAAGCTCTGCTGTTGAGGACTTCTCAGAGGTGGCACCAAACAAGTGTGTACAATTCTATCTCACAAGACAGTTTACCCTTAGTTCATTCAACAGGGGACATTCCAGATAAGACACCAGCCCAGATTAGTGTTGCTCTGCCACTGTAGAGAAAGTGAACTCTGACGCTAAGATCCACACATGAATACAACATATGCCAGCATGTATTTGGGGTCAGGGATAGCCTTTCATCCTACCCTACTCTAGATCGCTGATTTGGGTGAACACACTCACTGGAGGAAAGGCAGCTTGGGCACCTGACTCGGACTCTGGTGGCCAGCAGGAAAGCATTCCAGAACTTACCATTGCTTTGAGAGACAAAAGGGTGGGCATGGTTATTCGGGTATTCACACCAGACAGATAGTGACTGGAGCCCAGTAGTGCAGGTTAAAACAGATGGTCAATGATAAATCAAGACTGCACAGACGGCTGCTGGCCATGCCTGGCTGACTAGCTAAAGCCACTTGGGAAGCAAGCATGCACTGGCATGGGGTTACTTTCTCTGACCTGCATGAGGCTGTGGCCTATGGAAAGTGTTTCTGCTACTGTCACTGAAATTCCTACCATGGGCTGACAGGCACTTGTTTTGTTAAGAGCCAACAAGCTAAAAGCAATGGCCCACGAACTTCTGACAGCTCCCACAGGGCATTCATCTGCACCGACAAGGTTTATAAGACACGATTACACGAATTTATGCCAGCACAGTGAAAAGCAGACTTACATTTTTTCACACCAATGAAAGGCTGAACTAAAGGAGTCTTGGCACACGTGCTGTGCAGGGGGTAGGGCCTCGCCTCCCTCTCCTTCTGCCTTAGACTGCTCACCCCGACTTTCTCCCTCTTTACAAAGTCATCTACGTGTCTCTAGGTTCCTTGAGGATGAAGGAGGAGCTGGATTTCACTGCTGACAATTTTATCTCAGGCCCTGGTACATAGCTGGCACTGTCTACGTGTGTTGATTCATGCATGGGTTTTCTTCCTACACTTCACTGTGGGTCTCACCACCTGGAGCATTTGCCTCAGGGGTTTTTGACTTTGAAGAAAACATAATTCTCTTAGTAAACAGTATTTTTTAGAAAGCATAAGAAACCTGGTAACAAATTTATACAAATTATGCACTGAACTACTCTTTGGTTATTTTAAACAAATCCTTTTATACTAATGTGATACTAAAAATATAAAAATGCAACTACAGAAATTTGCTTAATCTGTAAACATAATGAACTCCGTAAACACGTATGTACTACGTGACTGCAAGCGTGAAGAGTGGCTGGTAAGGGCAAGTCATACATGTAACTCGGTTCTTCACGGCATGCTTAGAAACACTGCTTTGTGGAGCTTGTTTTGTGTTTGGAGGAATTCTAAATACACTAACACATAATAACTGTAGCCTGTGGCGAAGCCTTGAGGATGCACAGGCAGGAGGGAGGCCTAATACTCACTACACATTGCAAATAAAAGCTTCTCCACTAGTCTGAATCGCTGGAGACTCAAGCTGCATGCTAACAAATGTGAAATACATCCGAGTGAAGAGTAATACTTTTTTTTTTTTTTTTTTTTTGCAAGTGACTTAAGTGACTAAAAACATAGTGACACATCTTCCAAAGTTGTCCCGAAGATCTAGGCAATAAGGTACACTAGGCAAGTTCTACAGAAGTAGTGACAAGTAACACTAAGTGTGTCGCAGTTTACTCAATATTGAAGACTACCTTTGTCCAAATTTCATCTCAAAACAGCATCAAATTTTTCCACCAGATACTCATTACAGATATTTCACAGTTGGAATCTCAGTAGTTACAGAAAGATGTGCCTAGCAAGATGAGATATGGTCAGAACTCAGGCACACAGGACTCAAATGTCCTGTTGCGTGAACCCTAACAGGACGAAGAACGGGACAAGTGAACACTTCAGGATGGTGGTGGCTGAAACTACGGGATACACTGTTCTCTGGTCTCTCTGGGAAGAGCCAGTAACTACCTTTTACAAGTACTCTGGAAAAAACGTTAAGATGCAATTTTGCTTTTACTTAAAAACTATGGTGGTTAAGACACCACAGCTTGTTCCTTCCTTATAATCTAATCGACCCCATCAAAGCCCTGAGTGTTTTCAACTGCCATCTGAAGTTTATCCGAAAGTTCTTCAAATGACTCATAGGGCGGCAGGTCCAGGCGATTAAAGCTGAAAGGGTGGAGAGGAGCTGGTTAGGAGTGACAGCGATGCAGGAAATGTCACCATGGTAACTGCAGTACCACTGCTACTTGTCAGGAATAGGTTCCATCATTGCTCTCAGGAAGTCACAACAGGCAGGGGCGATTTCCTGATCCCTATGCAGCCTTATACTCACACCTCCCCCTCCAGATAAGTGGTTTTGAATTTTGAGCCCAAGCTCAAAATTGTTTTTGTGTTTGTTTCTTCCTCTCTTCTAGGGCTGGCACACACCCATCCCAAGAGGGCATCCCAGGGGCTGCTCCTAGGCCAGTAGGGAGGGGAACTCTGCCCAGCTACTCACCAGGTATGCGCTCTTGGCAGCTTATCAGGGGTGCCCCACTGTTCAACTGTGAAAGACTGTGGTCCATTCGAGCCTATGGGAAAAATGAGTTTCTGGGGTTTAATATACTTTATCCACAAGATCCAAGACATTGCAAAACCTACTTTTCCCATATGCAGAACTTGCCCACACAGAAGTCTGCTGTGCTTGGATTCACTGGTGAGTGGTAACACAAACTGCCCGTCATTTCATCTGTGAGTGTGGCGCTGCTCGGCCCCACGGGGCACACCTGCAGCTGATCCTGGCCCAGCTGCACCTCCAGTTAGGGTTCTCCTCACAAGAGGAAGTGAAGACTGTTTTTGATTCCCATCGAAACATTTTTCCTCCCTTTCTTATTAACTTCACTGTAAACCTTGAAAAACAACAGGGTAAAATGGAACCGAAGAATGTAGGCCATGTATATCCTAGCTCCTAAGTCTGGGGAGGCTCTTTCTGGGGATTCTTTGGTCTGTTTTCTAGGTTGAACATAAGGCCCACACAGGCCGGAAAAGCACTTGACTACTGAGCAGGTTGCAGTCTCGAGTTTCACCAACTTTAAATAACATTATTATTGTGTGTGTGAGCGCGCGCTCATGTGCTCCTGGGCGAACACATGCTAAGGAGCGTGTGTGTAGGTCAGAGGACAACATGTGGGAGTTCTCGCCACGTTGTAGGCTCTGGGGATTGGACGAAGGTCATCTAGCTTGGAGGCCAGTGCCTTGACTGCTGAGGTCATGTTTTTTAGTGTGTCTATTGTTCAAAACTGGTCTCACCCCCAGTCCAGGCTGGGCCGGGCCTCACAATACAGCTGAGGGTGGCCTGAAATGTCCGCCAGCCCTCGCCTGCAGATTCCCAAGTGCTGGGATGGTAAGTGTGAGTGCACACACACACCCAATTCTGGAGTCTTTCTGAGCATGTGCACTTGTATAGAGCAGTGGTTCTCAACCTTCCTAACGCTGCAACCCTTTAATGCAGTTCCTCATGTTGTAGAGACTCCAACCATAAAATTATTTTGTTACTACTTCATAACTGTAATTTTGTTACTGTTATGAGTCATGATGTAAATATCTGATATTTAGGATTATCTGATATGTGACCCCCCCCAAAAGGTCAAGACCCACAGGTTGAGAACCACTGGTATAGAGCATTTTACATACATGTGATCCTGTTACATGATCTACAATTGTTCTCATGACGGACATTTTAGAAACTGCCTTTCTTTTTTAAGTTTCCAGTTAGCTCTCTCTAGTCCGCAACACTCCAACGCCAGATAATCAGGTCACATCTGATCTGTGACTTCCCATTCTTCTCCTTCCATCTCATAATCACTTCCCAATGTGTGTGTACAGCTGCCAGAGCAGAGAGAGGATATTTACCACCCTCAGCAATGAGTTTCTCGGGGTAACTCTGTATTTCACCCGCCATGATCAGATGAGGCATAGCTTGACTTTCAGTGCCTCATCTAGAGAGTCAGTTGTAAGGAGCCCACACTGATCTTGTAGAGGACCCAGCACCCACACTGAGTGGCCCACAAACTCCTGTAACTCCAGCTCTGAGGGATCTGGCACGCTCTTCTGGCCTCCAAGGGCACCAGGCAAGCATGTGATGCCCAAACACACATGAAGAGAACACACTGTTATACATAAAATACAGTGAAAAATGACTAGAAAGGAGTTGTGTCTTCTCTGGGGTCCCGGCATCTCCCACAGGAATGAAGAGCCTACTGAGAGCTTCTGCCCACAGCTCACAGTAAACCACAAAGAGAAAGTAAGATTCCATGATCAAGAAAGCTTTGGAAAACCTGGGTTTCTGTTTTTTGTTTTTAACAAGTTCCAAAGAAATCTTTGAGAATGTTTCAAGGCCCCTGTGGACACCTCAAGTAGCGCATAGTATTGAACCATATTTGTCATGTGTACGTGCACACCTCATACTAACAAATAACTAAGTAAGTAGTTATTGTGAACAAAGAGAACAATGGGACAGCTCAGGGCACCAAAGGCATGCCACTGTGCTCCGTTCCTTTGTTTTCAGGACAGGGTTTCTCTGTGTAACAGCGCTGGTTGTCCTGGAGCTCCCTCTGGAGACCAGGCGGTCCTCGGAATTACAGAGATCCTCCTGGCTCTGCCTCCCGAGTGCTGGGATGAAAGGTGTGCGCCACCACTGCCCGGCTATGTCCAACATTTTAACACTAGTTCTGGGACAGACTCATGTGTTTGCCAGGTGTGCACTTTACCAACCAAGTTGTTTTCTAAGCACTCAACTTTAACTTTTTAAAATTAAGCAAAACATCATGAAAATAGAGGATGTTTGAAGATAGTCAATGCCTGCGTTTCTGAGAGATCTATGCAGAATCCTTACCATAGAGTTCAGCAAATCCGTTCATAGGCACACGGGATGTGCCTGTAACAAACTGAAGCAAGCGAATTCTTTTTTCTGAGTCCATCATTAAAACAGCCTGAAAAGCAGAACGACTTCTGTTAAGAGGAGTACTAGAAATGACAGAAAAATTATACAGGAAAAAAAAAAAAGGTGTCCGATTTTAGAGAATTAATAATGACTAATTTTGTTCTTCTTGTTCTCAAAAACGTTATTTCCAAGACTTTTCTCTAGGGGCTTCAGAGATGGCTCAGTAGTTAAGAATGTTTGCTGCTTTTGCAGAGAACCTGGAATCAGTTCCCAGCACCCACATGCTGGCTCACAACTGTAACTGCAGTTCCAGGGGAATCTGGTGCCCTCCTCTGGCTTCTGCAGGCATTGCATACATGTGGTGCACATAAACTCATTCAAGTGTGTACATGTACACGTACACACATGCAATAAAAAACAAACCTTTAACAATTACACTTATTGACATTACTGAATGGCATATGTATAAGAGAATTTATTTTTGTTTTTTTCGAGACAGGGTTTCTCTGTAGCTTTGGAGCCTGTCCTGGACTAGCTCTGTAGACCAGGCTGGCCTCGAACTCACAGAGATCCACCTGGCTCTGCCTCCTGAGTGCTGGGATTACAGGCGTGCGCCACCACCGCCCGGCCTGTATAAGAGAATTTAAAGGAGCCACGTTGAGGGTTATTACAAGCTCCTGAAAGAATCCCCATGGTGGTGGAAAGCTAATGTGTCTGTTTCAGCTCATTCATCACATCCTGAATGCTTTCCCTACTCACTTCTGAGTAACTGCGAGGGGGAAACACACTCAGAGGCACATCATACAAAATCAGAAGGGACGCCTGCTTGGCTGGTGTGTTATTCTGGGTTACCCCTGTGCTGTGCACCCTGGAAGTTATTCTACAAGTGGCACAGTATAACACGATCTACTAACAAGGAAGTGTGGATTACCTTCCAGAACCACTGGATGACCTGGTGGTTTGCGCTGTACCCATTTTTGTACTTGGTATGATCCTTCCAGTCGCTCACATCCACATCCCCCAGACCACACATGAGAAGCTGCAGAAAAGATGTGTAGTCAGAACCTCAAGTAGGAAACTGGTGCAGAGCTCTGCTGTTCTCAAACACATCAGGTTGGCCTCAAACCCACAGAGATCTGTTTGCCTGCCCCTACCCCCACCAAGTGCTGGGATTGAACGCGTGGACCACTATAACATAAAATATTCCTCCCTTTCTTGATCTTTTTATTCCATCTATTGCTTTATTTACACAGTCGTGCGTGCGTGCATGCGTGCGTATGCCTTGCTGTGAGTGTGAAAGTCAGAGGACAGCTGATGGGCGTTGATTTCCCTCCAGGGATAACACTCTGGCTGTCAGGCTTGGTGGTAAATACCCTTCTTTCCCCAGTTCTCTTAAAGTCAGGGTCCCCTGTAATCCCTTCGGGTTAGCTTCGAACTCACAACGCAGGTGAAGATGACACTGATCTGCCTTCAACTTCTCGAGAGCTGGATAATAGGTGTGTATCATCATATCAGGTTTACTGCTGAGGATGGAGCCAGGGCCTCATGCACACTAAGAAGCGTTCTCCTTCCTCCTCTCCATACACTCTACCACCACACCAACTGAGCTGTATATTAGCCTCCTCAGTCCCTCTCCACTCCGCGGCCACCTTCTTTCTCACTATCCCCCCAATCTGTGGTGCTGAGGAATGAACTCAGGGCCTGGAGTTCTTATCACTGAACTACATTCCCAGTCACACACAGAAATATGTCTTACCTCCAGTTCATTTTCATCGAATATCTTGATGAGATCCTGTGGTATCAGTTCAAAAAATCCCTGCAAGGAAAGGACCATGTCCAAAGCTGGTTAGCGGGCTCAGCTGCACACTTGAGCACCCTGTAGCATGGGAGCTCTGCTTTCTACAGATGCCACTAAACACTTGTGAGCTCTTCACTGTAAACCCAGTGAGACAATGAGGCGCCCTGGTCAGCATGCTCTCTTTCTTTCTCATGGCGGTGTTGAAACATTTCATCACTTCTCACGCCTCCTCCTCCATCATCCTTCTTCACAGAACAGAACTGCAGAGGAGGGAGGCCATGCCTCTGCAAGCCTCTTCACCTTCTGCTGCTTCCTCAGCTCCCTCCTCCTAACAATCCTTCTCCCAACAGTCTGGGCCAAGCCATACCTGCCTTAAAAACACCTCGCTCTTCTTCCTTTAACAGCCAGATACATACAGTAGGTAAAGCCAAATGCAACGGTTCACACCCCAACTGCTCTCCACTACCTGCCACCTGCACTGACCTTGGAAGAGCCAAGGTCAACTTTGCAGCTGCCTAGTAAACACTTCCTAATTCTATCCTTTTTGATTTTTGTCTAAAAAATTACAGTTGTGTGTGTGTGTGTAAATGTATGTGCAGATTATTTTAAACACATGACATAAAGTTGTGTTTGTGTGGCTTCCTGTTTCTACCTAACAAAGCTGGAATTTCAAGTGAGCCCCCACACCCACCCAGCATTTACTTGGAGGTTCTAGAATCAGAACTCTGGCCGCGCATTGATGGGTCAGCATCTCCCCAGCCTTCTCAGTGTCTGCTGATCAGAATGACTCTTTCAACAGTTTCTCTACTCCTGCTGCACCTTGTTCATTTAAATATATGCTCCAGGGGGCTGGAGTGGAGGCTCCGCGGTTAAGAGTAGACACTGCTGTGCAGGGACCTCAGTTTGGCCCTCAGAACTGAGTTGCAGTCTCACAACCGCCTGGAACTCTAGCTCCAGGGGGTCCTCTACTGGCCTCCACGGGCATGCATGTGTACATTATTTTAAAAATATAAAATTAAACTAAAACCACATTGAGACTGGCTGAAAAAGCCACCACATTTTATCTGTCTCAGATCCAATGAGGCCCAATACTCGTAGTTATGGGCAGGCCCTTGAAGCTCTGGGAAGACAAGCAGACGACCATACACACACACCTCTTTGAAAGCAGCCATTTGCTTCTGGATTCGGTTCACAAATCGCCACTGGATGACAAGGCTAAAAGGAAAAACAAAAACAAAAAAACATTTTCTCTCCCTGCACATAAACCAAGAAACTTTTTTTTTTTTTCCTTTTTTTTGGAGACAGGGTTTCTCTGTGTAGTTTTGGTGCCTGTCCTGGAATTCACTCTGTAGCCCAGGCTGGCCTTGAACTCACAGAGATCCACCTGGTTCTGGCTCCAAAGAGCTCGGATTAAAGGCGTGCAGCGCTACCACTAGGCTCTCCGGTTATAACAAACAGACTAGGTGGGACCACGGCAAAAGCTGAAGACAGACAGGGAGAGCTAAGGTGTGTTTTCTTGTAAGAAACTTGAGATTTTGACCATGAGGGAGGAGAGACAAGTTAAGGGAAACCTTCTAAAATGGGGGGGGGGAGGAAAAAAAGCAGCAGAGAATTGTTTCTAGGAAACACGTAGAAATAAAGTACTCACTAAATATACTCCTTTTTGTTCTTGTTGGTGACGACGATCTCTGAGCCACCAGTTTTCAGTTCATGTTGATGGGTCTAAATTAAACATGATATGGGGAAAAAAAATTGTGCATGAATTATACCAGAAGCCTGGTGTTTTAAATTAAATCAATACAGAATGAGTCAACCGTCAAAGCCAGCCCAAATACTGGCTGAGATAGCTTTGCCACCAGAGCTCAGAAAGAGTCTCAGGTGCATGACAGTGCCTACGCTTAGGTGGCACCATTGGTTTTGCAAGCCATGTATTATCTGAAAGTCTACAGACCTGTCCAAAGAGTTCCTCATCTATGATAAATCTGAGGTCCAGCTCCGTAGGGTCATTCTCAAGAATCCAACGCAGTGAACTGTAATATTCACTATCCTAGAAGGGAAATTACATTTTAATTAATTAGTATTGCAGTGCTGGGAACTGAACTCAGGACCTTGTACAATGTAGGCAAGTACATCTACAGAGCTGCACTTAAGAGCATAGGTCTAAAGAGAGCTGAACGTACGCAGCACTAAACTGGTGGTGCTGGGGAGACACAGTCAAATGAGTGCTGGGGTCGCAAGCTGGAGGACCAGAGTTTGGGTCCCCTAGCACCCACATGAAAAGCTGGGCACAGGGCACACACCTGAAACCCCAGGCCTAGGGAGGTGGAGACAGGTGGATTCCAGGAACTCAAGCGTCAGCCAGCCTGGCCAAATCAGTAAGCTTCAGTGAGAGACAGCTTCTCCAACAATAATATGGAGAAAAAGGGAAAGACAAGGACATTGGTCTCTGTTCTCCACAAGTGCAAACCATATGCATACCTATATACACACAGTGCATGAGCATGTCTATACAGACAGACAGACAGACAGACAGACACACACAGAGTGAGCAAGAACACAGACATGCACACGCTAAAGCAAGGATCTGGTTAATTGGGGAAAGCAAGGATCTGGTTAATTGGGGAAAAGATAAAAATATTTGCACATCTTTTCCACTCACACCTAAACTGAGCTAAGTTGCCCAAGTGAAAACATGCCAGTCGGTAACATGGTGCCAACTTCTCTGTGTGCAAGCAGTGGTTGTAGATTTTAATCATAAGGCTAACCAAAACATTTTCAAAATAAATCTAACTTTCCTGGATTTCCAGACATCTCACTCCTGGGATTGTGAGGTTGTACTTGAAATTTCTGAATCAAGGCTGGCCCTCACTAAAGAAAAGTTTTGAATTAAATATAAAATCTTAACCAACTACACAATAACTATGTGTCCTTACAGTTTCCTAAGAACCATGCTGGGGCTGGGGACGTGGCTCAGCTCATGGAGTACTTCTTAGCATGTGCAGAGCCCTGGGTGTGATCCCTAGAAAAACATAAACCAGGTGTGCTGCACACACCTGTAATCTCAGCACCCAGAAGACAGAGGCAGGAGGCTCAGAAGTCATCCCTAGCTACATAGTGAGTTTGAGACCAGTCTATGCTCCCCGAGATGCTGTCTCAAACAACAAAAAACACAACAAAGAATCAGCTGGGACCTTGGGAGGACTGAGATTTAATTTTCAGCACCCATGCTGCAGCTCACAACCATCTGTTATTCCAGTTTCAGTGGACCCAGCATCCTTTTCTGGCCTCCAAGGGTATCAGGCACACACACACAGTGCACATACATACATGCAGACAAAACACTCAAATGCATAAAATAAAAATAAATGAATCTTTAAAAAAAACATACTGCTTGTAAAATAAAGGCTATCAAGAGGGAATAATCAATGTACTCAGAACTAAAGACCTGACCTTGGAACCCACATGTATCTACCATGCATAGTGCCACCAACAGAAGAGACGAGACGAGACTTGGCTTCTGTTTCTTTACAGGAGCCCACCACAACACCCTGCCTTTGCAGCGCCAGCTTGAAACATATGCCATTCACCACAAACAGTTACAACTCAAAACCTGGTGTAAAAGATATGTAACTACTGCATGGCAGAAAGAACCCAGGGGAGGTCTGACAAAATGCCTCAATGGGTAAACACCACCACCAAGCTTGATGTTCAACTGCTGGGGCCCACAGGACAGGAGCAACTCCTGTGAACTGTCCCTTGATATCCAGGTGTTCCATGGTACAAGCTCCCCTCCCCCAAATAAATAAATGTAACACAAATAAATACATACAAATTTTAAAATTTAGCAGCCAGTCAGCCGCAGCTCAGTAGGTAAACCTAATGAGCAGATTTCAACCCCTGGAATCCACATGATGGAGATCACTTGACTCCCTTCCCTTTATATGCCCAAATGCACACATAAGCAAAAATATGTAGATGTAAAAGATAAATATAATTCAGCAGAAGGTGTAACTGATATTTGCAACGCACAAAAAAAATCTAAGATGTACTGATGTACACAGGCATAAGAATAAAGTCAGGGTGTGGTGGACTCAGGTATGAGACAGGAAAACTATCTCCTCAGAGAAAGAGTGGCCAATGGATATGCAACCACTCACTGCAAATTTCTTTCCCATGTATTACATGCTAGAAAACGTTCACTTGTGTATGTCTGTGTGTAAACGACTGTGTATGGTGAATGTGAGTCTTATGCATGTACGTGTAGGGGAATGGAGCACACATCCACTGAGACACATGTGATGTGTCCTGCTCTGTCATTCTCCACTCGATCCCAAAGACACAGAGTCTTTGGCCGAGCCTGGAAGTGAGCTCGTGGGCAGCAAACCCCAGAAATCCTCCAGCCTCTGTCTCCCATAGTTGGAAGGTTACAGACACCCACACAGCCATGCCCAGCTTTTTACGTGGCAAGAAGAAGTAAATTCGGATCCTCGAGCTTGCCCAACACAGGCATTGGTCCATCACTTCAGTCCCCATTTACATTTTGAAACTATGAAATTTATTAATTTCTGTTTTGAAAACCAATTCTCTGGGCTGTGTGAGTAGCTTAGTGGTGCACCACTACCTCAGCATGTGCAAGGCCCTGGATCACTGAAATCCAGCACTGTAGAAACAACCACAGAGCCCCAAATCGATAAGCCTATTAAGTGAGTAAGAGGGACCTACCACAGACTCCATGTCATGCAGCGTTATCATTTTCTGAAGCATCATCTTGTAAAACGGGCGGATGAAAAAGCCTTGTAAAAAACAAAATAGATTTAAGATGATTATCCATTACAACAAGAAACCCACATTAAAACAAGTTTGCTATGTGACACTGACCATCCAGCAGCTTGCCATGATAAACTGCCATCCCAGCCACACGACCAATGAATTTGAAGTAGGAGAGGTGATCTTCATTACATAAGCCCGAGTTTGGATTTATCTGGAGGGTGTAATTATCCCTGTAAAGACAAATCACATTTCTTGAAATTCATGAAGTTCATAGGAAAAAAACCTTACACAGGCAAGTGATTATGAAAATGTCCCTCTTTTTTTTTTATTTTCCTCTACTAAAACCAATGCACTGATAATGGACTTTAAAAATAAAAATCTCCATTTCTGTCAAAAGATAGAAATAATCCCAAAGGCAAAACCTACTCATTCTTATGTACAAAAGACAAAGAGAAAACCTGTCAGTTGGTATAACAGGCTGCTGTACAACAATTTCCTCTGACTTGAATTCAAATTCTCCCTCCTGGACAGAGGGCGGGGCTCATAAGACTCAGGAAGGGGGATGGAGAGATGGCTCAGTGCTGAAGAGAGCTTGCTGCTCTTGTAGAAAACTGGGGTTGGATTCCCAGCACCCACATTGCAGGTCACAACCATCTGTAACGCCAGTTCCAGGGATCTGATGCCCTCTACTGGCCTGTGGAGGTACTGCACGCTTGTGGTGCATAGGCATACATGTAGGAAAACACCTAAACACATTAAATGAAATACAAATAAAGACCCAAAACGTACAAAATGCACAAAGCCCTCTCCAGGGAAGAGGAATGCTGACCACCCGAGCTACCCTGTCATGCAGGGAGCTCCAGGGGCAGGGACAGAGCCTTGGTGGTCCTCACCCAGGCTAGGGTGAGCTTCTCTATTACCTGGTGGCCGCTGCGTCATCCCTGCCACCAGAAAAATCCCTCACCTGTCTTCTGAAAGCAATCCAAATAATTTCATCGTTGGGCATTGGTAGTGTCCTAACTTGGTGCATTGTTCAGGTGAAGAGGTTTGTTCATGTTTTCCAATGCTAAGTGAAATAATGCATATGCCAAGGCCAAATGCTGCATGGTTCCATGGGTCTAGTGTACTACAAGTTACAGTGTTCCATGACACCAATCATGTAGCCTACAGTTTATACTGCGCTACCTAACTTTGGAGATTGTGATTTCCCCCCATATAGTCACTTAAAGTACTTATACCAGGTGTGGTGGCATGTGGCTAGTCTTAGCTAACCAGGAGGCTGAGGCAGGATTCTTTAAGCCCAGGAATTCAAGGTTAGTCTGGGCAACACAGTGAGACTTGGTAATAAGGAAAAACTTACGTAGCAGAATATTCAAAAAGCCCGTAATAAGGATTAAACATCTCCTTTGAAATGAGGAAGAACCATTCCCGAGCAACTCCTCCATAATCAAGTCCCTTTTCGCCATCAAACTCAATCCAGAGTCGAGCCTTGAGGAAGTCAGCTCTCTTCACACCCATAATCCTCCGGTAAGAATCCTCCAGAACATTTGCGCGGCGAAGTTTCATTTCAAATTTATTTGGAATGTCATTCTGCAGAGCCAGGAGAGAGACACGGTTTACATCAGCCTAGTGTGTTTACCACACTCCACCTCCCTTGTTTAAGTAAACCATCAGGAAAACCCACCTGGGTGTACTGACCATTTTATCCCCTTCCTGCCTCAAGAAACAGGGTCCACTCTTGTCACCCAGGTTAGCCATATGCTTGCTACATAGCTCAGGCTAGCTCAGAACTCAAGATCTTCTAGCATCAGCACCCCCCCACCTCCTGGATTTACAGGTGTGTGTCCCCATATTTAGTTTGGATGGATGGTCTTAACATTCTTCTACAGTGGCAGAATGTAGATTTTTTCCCCTAATCACTTCTGACTTCTTTGTCTAAAGAAGCTAGAGCTGGTGAGAATAAACCCTAGAAGGCCTTTGCCAGTCAGTAGTGCACTCCGTGTTGCACATGGTCTGTTCATCCTGCCATCAACGCTCCACAGCCGGCCACTCGGCCAAGGCCAGCTACTCACTGCCAGCCTGTCCTTACTCCCGTCCTAGGCACTGTTCTCTCTATCTGACGGCTTCACCCATCACCCATCACTCTTCCAACAACACGGTCATAAGTACTGTCTCCATTTTAACATGAAGAACCCTGAGACAACAGAAGCCGAAAAGATCTAACTTGCCGGCCTCTGTAGGACGTCCAGGCTCCAGAGACAAATGCAGGTAAGGATGCCTCAGATCTCACGGTAAATATTATAATGTATCCAAGTGTTTTATCCCTGAGTGCTTTGTGACAAGTGTCAAGTGGTACGGTTAGGAGAACTGAAGTTCTCGTCTCCTGTCAGTGCACAGACAGACACGTTCTTAGGAGCACACATGACTGCCAGTATATTTAGGGAAGACAGAAAGTCCATGGGAACTAAGTATCAACAGTTCACAGAGGCAATATAGACAGTGTACCGGTTTCCTCTGCTTCTCAGACAAGGAAAACAGTGGCAGAGTGGAGAAAAGAGGTTTTGAAGAGGAAATACCAGGAGGCTGAAGAGATGGCTCAGTGGTTAAGAGCACTGTCTGCTCATCCAGAGGACCTGTGTCCAATTCCCAATACCCACATGGCAGCTCAAAACTGTCTGTAACTCAAGATCTGATGCCCTCACAGACACCAATGCACATAAAATAAAAATAAAAAATTATTAAAAAAAAAAAAAAGAGAGAGAGAGAAACAGACAAATTACAGGCAACTTAGTGCCCTGTTCTGGGACAGGCACACAGTGGGGCGCGGGGTGGGAAAGAGAACTATAACTCTGGTGTCGGATGTATTTCCACAGGACTGTCAAGTAGTACAGTGTGGATAGAGGTAAGTGTAAATACAGTCACTCCAAACTTATAGGAGCTATCTGTGTGAGTGTGTAAGACTGAGTGCTCGGCCTGAGTTCCAGGCCAGACTGTTTCAAAACTCCAGTGATTTATTTATTTATATCTATAAATTTGGGGTATTGTATGTGCAGGCCAGAGGTCAATAAATATTCAATGTCTTCTTCAACTGGTCACCTTATTCAGTTGTTTGTTTTCTTTTGATTTACCTGGCTGGCTGGTAAATCTCTGTGTAGCCCAGGCTAGCTTCAAACTCAGAGATCCACCTGTTTCTGCCTCACAAGTGCTGGGATTAAAGGCGTACGCGACCAGCCCCAAGTTCCCATCTTTTGAATATTTTTGTTTTTGTCTTTTTGGGGGGAGTCTGTGAAGCCCTGTCTTGGAACTATCTATGTAAACTAGGCTAGCCTGGAATTCAAGAGACTGCCTCTGGAGTGCCCAGCAAGCACAATATCAAGTGGACTATCTACCCATCTCCCTCATCAAATGCTTTAAAATCAGAATGCCTAAAACTAGAAAACAATTTTTAGAGTAGTTTAGACACCAAAGTTCTGGAGAATTTAAAATTCCTTTTCTATTTAAAAATTCTATTGGGAAATATGATATTTACACTAAAAAATGTAGTATTTTATTTTGTCAAATTTTGAAAAAGTCTGGTATCCAATCCACCATTTTGAATCACTTGAAGTCACCAGCTTGGAATCCTAGAAAGTACAACCCAACATTGCCACCTAGTGGCTATGCTCCTAAACTGAAGGGGAAAGAAGAACCAGCACATGAGAAGGGCATTTAAAATGTTAGTTACACCAAAGGATGGGCAGAGATGAGTTTAATTCTAAATATACTTGCAGTTTGGTGATGGAAAAGTGCAATGAACATATCTACCATACATAAGGAAATAAGTAACAATACTACCATTTGGACTTCTGTTCACTGTTAATTTTTAAATGATGCTGTATTTAAAGCCATGAAGAAAGGGTGGCTATTAACACTCAGTGTGGTGAAGGAATCCAGGAGTCCTGAACACAAGCAAACACAAGGCAAGAAGAAAACCTCCCAAGCACAGAGTCACAAAGAAGCCCTATGAAGGCAACACACTTAAGCAAATGTCTCAAGATGTTTTTTCTATAAATTACAAAGACTCCTGAAAAATAAACATGAGTGTAAGTATGCTGTTTAATAAGTTATCCAAAATGTGCACCTCCTAGGACTGGAGATGGCTCAGCAGTTAAAAGCATGCTCATGCAAAGGACCCACGCTCAGCTCACAACACCCATACTGGTCAGCTCACAACCGCTTGTAATTCCATGTCCAGGGGGTCCCATGGCTCGGGTCTGCTCAGATAACCGCACTCACACACACATACCTCAAACCCCTACACAATTAAACATTTAATTTGTTTTGTTTTGTTTTTTTTTTGGAGACAAGGTTTCACTATGTATACTTGGCTGCCCTGGAACTCGCTATGTAGACCGGGCTGGCATTGAACTCAGAAATCTGCCTGCCTTTGCTTCTTGGGTGCTGGGATTAAAGGCTTTGCACCACCATGTCCGGACTTTAAAAATAATAATCTTTTAAAATAAATCATGGGGCTAGGGCTAGAGAGATGGCCCAGTGGTTAAGAGCACTGACTACTCTTCCAGAGGAGCCAGGTTCAAGTGCCAGCACCCACATGGCAGCTCACAACTGTCTGTAACTCCAAGATCTGACATCCTCATACAGACATATATGCAAGGAAAACACCAAAGCACGTAACATAAAAATAAACAAATAAAAAGAAAGAAAGAAAGAAAGAAAGAAAGAAAGGAAGAAAGAAAGGAAGAGAATGATTATGGCTCAGTGTTTAAGAGCATTCACTGCTCTTGCAGAGGACTCAGATTCAAACCCACACAGTGGCTCGACCATTCTTAATTCCAGTTTCAGAGACTCAGCACCATCTTCTGACCTCCACAGGATCTGGACTGTTCTCCACACTGTCTACCCCTTCCCCCAGAATGGCCGAGAAGCTGATACAATGTCACTAACCTGCTTCTTCAGCTTTCTGCGGAAGAACTCGTACTTCCTTTTGTAATCCCTGGAGTAGGGCACTGCCTTTAGTTGAAAAATTTGGAAAAACAAAGTTTAGGTTGGTTTTATCTGCAACAGCATTATTAGCTCCCCCTGGATATCTTTTTTTTTTTTTTTTTTTTTTTTGTGGAGCTGAGGATCGAACCCAGGGCCTTGCGCTTGCTATGCAAGTGCTCTACCACTGAGCTAAATTCCCACCCCACCCCCTGGATATCTTATGAGTATACGCAAAGAAAGAAGTATTTGGAAATTAATGTTTCATTTAAAGAAAAGCAAACAGAAAAATAATGCTTTTTACAAAATTTCTCTTTAAGATAAAATTGCATTCAGCATTAACTGTGGCTGAAATTTCTTTATGCATTTTTTTTTTTTTTTTAAGGAGACAGAGTCTCTCTATGTATCAATGTCTATTCTGGAATTCTCTAAGAACAACAGGTTGGCCTCGGCCCACAGAGATCCTCCTGAGTGATGAGATTAAAGGCATGGGTCACCATTGCCCGCCCATACAATATTCTTAAAATGTGACATGCCAGAAGCAAAATAAGTCTTTCAGGAAGAGAACATTTAGAAACACAAATTTCGACTTCTAAAAAGGCTTTGAAAGTGCTTTCGCCATTAAAGGCATCATTGGAAAAGTGCATTTTTCCTTGAACTCCCAGGAGTTCCCTTTGTTACTCATTGTTTTAAGCAAGTACACACTGAAATACTAGACACTAATCTAAAAATCCTTATGTTCAATTTCTTATTAATTTTGTGAATTAACAAACAAAATCTCAAGAGAAAAACAGAAAAAGTGGCTATATAAGTGTGATTTTTCTACAGTTAACCTGACTTGGGTAGTATAATCATTGTTCAGTGTAATATTTTTGCATAAATGAATAAAGTTTAGATAGTAGGATTCTGCAATGTGACTACAAATCACTCATCATGACTCAGACTGTTCCGCTCGGTTCCACCCTTGACCGGAGCACTGGGATGCAGGCGACTTACTGGTCCAGCTGTTGCCACGTCCTGCATCCGAGGGTCTTCCCACTGGGTCTTCTTTGTGTCTAAGAGGGAAAAGAAAAGAGATGTTCCTCTTCTTCAAGTCTACAACCAAGTTGTACAAAGAACTGCAGGAGAGAAGTGACAAGGCACGTACTGTGATTGATATAGAAGACTCTTCCATCTGTGTGGGTCCTTTCTTCCCAGCCGGGCTGTAATGAAACATTTATTCCAATTATTTTAGCACCAGGCCTTAGATATACAGGCTATTAAAAAAAGAACCCCAAAATAAAAAAATAAAAAAGAAAACAAAAGAAAAACCCAAAACACTGGCGCTGGCCGTATGCTTAATTTGCAAATATCGTTGTGAGCAGAAGGAATCATAGTTTATTAACAAACAGATAACTCCTACATTTGAAGGTACAAATAGCTGGGTTAGTCAAGCTAGCTCAGCAGCAGAACTTACAGGTAAAGGTCCCAGGTCATTGGACGGGTCGACTGGTGTCTTCGCTTTCAGTTCAGCAGAGACTTTGGATTTTGGATCGTCCTTTATTTGGTTAAGACACACACAGACACAAAAAAAAAACAGCACAAATTTTAAAATGATGATACCACTGGGATGCAACTGTTTTGTAAGGTTGATGGATACTTAAAACACACTTTCTGGAGTTGGAGAGACAGCTCAGTGGGTAAAGCATTTGCCATGACAGAGCAAGGACCCGAGTTTGGATCCCCTGAACCCATGTAAATGCCAAGTCGGCACCATGGTAATTACACATTCGTAACTCTAGCCTTGGATGGCCAGGTAGACTAATGGTACAAGCTGAGGGCTTGTATGACAGAGCCTGCCTCATTGAATTACAAGAAGAACAATATGGAGGATGATTTCTGGTATCAACCTCAGGCGTCCACATGCATTCACATCACACACACACGCACACACACACACAGATATGCATGCATACATGCACATAGGCAGCAAACATACGTATGTACACACATGCAGCACACATATACATGAAAATGGAAAAATAAAGAAATAAATCAGGTATGATATTTCTTCTCCTTCTCCTTCTATTTTTAAGTTAAGTTTTTGAGACAGATCTCACACAGTCCAGACTGGTATTGGAGTCCTGACACTCTTACCTCAGCCTCACAAGTGCTAGGATTACAGGCACATGCCACCTCACCTCACTTAAGTTTTAATTCCTTCGCTTATTTCTCCTTCTAGAAGATAATGCCATGAGGTAGTCCTGCTGGGAGGTGGATAAGATCACTTCCTGGGACATGAGCACTGACATCTTTCACTGAGATCCACTTTACCCCAGAGAGCCCACCATCCACTGTGTTGGAAACTGAACTACATCAATTTTTTTTCTCTGTATAGAAACTGGTGTGAGATGGTGCATTATACTGACCACATCTGGGCTGGTGAGATGGCTCAGCAGATAAAGCACCTGACATCGATCGAAGCCTGACAACCTGAGTTCAATACATGGGGCCCACATGGGAGGAGAGAACAGACTTCTTCATACAAGCCGCCCTCTGACCTCCACACACATGTACACACATACAGGATAAATACATCAAACAAACAAATGAATAAATAAATAGGACAGGTTGTGGTATCTGTTTGAGGGCAGTCTAAAAAGAAAGTAACTAAGATCAATTCACATCTTAAAAAAGAGAACAAAGTTACATTTATTTGGATTAGTTATTGTATAATTACTTTAATATTATTATATTAGTCAAGTTCTTATAGATTTGTTTAAGCTATGTTGAGCTTTTAAATTAGTTACTAAATCTCTAGTTATAAATTTGGAGAACTTTTTTGTTGGTGATGAGCTAAACACCAAACAACTTTAAGATTTCAACAAAAATATCAGGACTCAGCAATTAAGAGCACTGGCTATTCCTTCAGAGGACCAGGGTTTGGGTCATAGCATCCATGTGGGTGGCTCACAACCATCTCTAACTCTTACACCCTTTTCTGGCCTCCATGGGTACACAGGCATATGTATAGGCAGTCATACACATAAAATATGTAAATAAACTCTAACAATAACAACAAATAATTATCTTTCCTGCCTAGTTTTACAGAGTCTTTCTGCTAATATTAATAAATGAGATGAAAACCTGAAAGTGCTCTGAAAATACAAAGTCTCATCCAAGGGTCAAAAACCTAGAAAAAGGAAGTAACAGGAGTTTCATCTCAAAACAAGCATAAATTTACTTTGAACATAAATAATATTATTAAGACTCATTTGGGCCGCATGGTGGTGGTGCACACCTTTAATCCCAGCACTCAGGAGGCAGAGGCAGGTGGATCTCAGTGAGTTCGAGGCCAGCCTGGTGGTCTACAGAATGAGATCCAGGAAAGGCACAAAGCTACACAGAGAAACCCTGTCTTGGGGGGAGGGGGTTTAAAAAAACAACACCCCGGTTGGAATGCACTTGCCTAGCGTATACAAAGCGCTGGCTTCCATTCCCAGCAGAAACAAGGCCTCATGTGTGGGACTTGGGAGGTGGAGGCAGGAAGATCAAGAGTTCAAGTTCAGGTTCAATTATATAGCAAGTTGTAGGGCAAGCTGGACTACATAAGACCCTTCCTCAAACAATAACAACAAAAAGAAAGCCAGCCCAAACTAAGACTTTTCCATGTTCTTCGCTGCCTATGAGGAAAGCCAGACTGCACTCACACGTGACAACCACCACCTTCAAGTGAGGAGCATGGCAGTCCCCCAGGCAGGAGTCTGGGGCTGTGCTCAGTAAAGCCTCCCACTTGGTGTATGCCAGACTTCCCAACCTTTAGGAAGGAACCTTTGCTCAGGGTCAGATGCAGATTTGCCCGTTGCACGGGGGTGGGGGTGTTGTCACTGGTGGGGAGTTGTGGCTGAAGGCCTGCAGAGCTCTGGCTCGATGGTAGCTGACTGGTCTCCAATGTGGCCTGGCATATTAATTAAGTCATACTGTAAAACTATAGAGAACTCACAAATAAATAATATAATTAAAATAGCTAGCTTAACCCGTGAAGAGAAGGCACTCTTGTAATGCAGTCCTAAACATTTATTTTTGTGATGTGTGTCTGTATATGGATATGAATGCAGGAACCTGTGGAGGCTAGCAGTGACGGAACTGAACTCGGGTCCTCTGCTGAGCAAGCCCTCCAGCTCCAAATCACTAACATTCTCATCTTTTCCCCCCGAATTTTAAGTGAAGTTTTCTGTCAATCGGTTTTTATAGTAATTTAGTCAACTAAGTGATACTAATTTTCTTAGCTAACTAACACTCAGGAAGATGTCTGTTAACTGCTGTGGGCCTCTGGAGCAGAGCTGTGAGGAGGTACAGTGCCTGGAGCAGAGAACTAGCCTGGCCCACTAAGTAAGACTCACAGTGGACACCCCCGCACAGAAGTGGCTTTGGTCTAGCTGAGTGGGCAAGGGCACTTGCTGCCAGGCCCGACACCTGAGTTTGCTTCCCCAGAACCCACATGGCAGGAGAGGACTAACTCCTGTAAGTTGTCCTTTGATCTACACACGGACACAGACACACACACACAGAGCCTGTGGTTTCCACCTTCCATTAACAAACAGAAATAAAAAGGAAATTCAGTGAATGATGGTAAGATAAACATCAGTCAGCTACACAGAAGAGGTAATAATTATAAGCTGCTTTTATGTGTGTGTTTCGCTTGAATGCATGGGTATGCACCAAGTGCACGCAGTGTCCACGAAGGCAGAAAGAAGGCCATCGAGTCCTCTAGAACTGGAGTTATGAATGGTGAGGAGCCTCCATGTAGGTGCTGGGCATCAAATCTGGGTCCTCTATAAGAGCAACAAGTACTCTATCTAACCACTGAACCAATTCTTCAGCTCCATAAACACAAAACTTCTATCACAGATATCAATCACCAAGACTACCCATTAGCAAACGAAATGAACAGGGTTCCATGGATAAGAATCTCCATGGGTGTGAAAGACCAGAGTTCATATTCACAGTACACACAAAAAAGCCAGGTGGGTATGGCGGCTAGGTGATAGTCCCAGTGTGTGAGAGACCAAAACTCCAAATTCAGCACAAGAGCCTGACTCAGTAAATAAAATGGACGGCAACTGGGGAACACACATGGTGTCACCTTGAGGCCTCCACACATGCATGCACTCTTGAATGAAGACATGACACAACACAACACACACACACACACACACACACACACACACACACACACTTACTCACTCAGTCTCTCATGCATGCACGCTACAACACAATCACCAAATGTCCTGTCATCCACTGGACTAGACTATTACTGTGTTCTAGTCCCAATTGGATTTGTTTGAGTTAATTACACACTGGAGTCCACAGGCAGTGTGCTGTCCGAGCTCACCCAGGAAGCTGGAAGAAGACCCACTAAGAGTGCAGAGTACCTGCATGGTGGGCTTGGCCCAAGTGGTTGTTTTGGTATTGTGGTCTACGTAGTAGGCCCGTCCTTTTTCATCTTGTTTTTCTTCCCAACCTGGTGGCAATCCAGATGAAGTAGGCAAAAGCTAACGGTAACAAAAAAACTCCGTGTTAACCAGGGAGAGCTCCAGATGGAAGCTCCTGGCCTTCTTCCCGCTAGCACTCTGAAACGACCCTCATTTTATTTTGGACTAAAACCACTCATCACAACAGAAAATGGGCAGATGATACATTTTGAATTTAGAACAATTAACCTCATCTTAAATCATATTTTAAAATATATAAAAAACAGCAGTTCACTTGGGAAGAAAGAAAACAGACAATGAACATGATAAAACATGTGAACACTAGAAGCCATATACTTAGAGGGACACGCACGCACGCACACACACACACACATACACACACGCACACGCACACGCACACGCACACACACACACACACACTGATGAGATTATTACTAACGCTGGCCCACTTCACAGATTGTAAATTGAGACTTTGGAAATGACTCCTCAGTAGCTGCATCTAAGGAAACAGCTGATATCTGAACAAAAACACACTAACCCCAGAAAACACATTTAAGTGCAAGGAGGTAGAGGCAGGGAATCTCTGTGTGTCAGCCTCATCTGCCAAGTGAGTTCCAGTCCAGCCAGGACAACATATTGAGATCTTGTCAAAGCTTACACATGCTCTGGTCTGATAGAAGGTCAGACAAGACAGGATGTGAATCCCAAAACAGAGTAACAGGGTATTCCCTCTGAGGCTTGTATGATTTGTTGTCAAAGTGACGAGGCCAGTTGCCCTTCATCCTTAGCACAGGATGGAAGGAATCTGTTGTGGGATAATCTTTTTGTACACTGTAAAGAAGTGTTTGTGTCTAAGGTACCTTTTGATTGGTTTAATAAAGAGCCAAATGGCCAATAGCTAGGCAGGAGAGAATAGGTGGGACTTCCGGGGAGAGAGAGGAATTTAGGAAGAATCCAGTCACACAGGAGATGCCAGCCAGACTTGGAACAAGTTGGACATACAGAATGGAAGAGAGGGGTGAAAGCCATGTGGCAGAACATAGATCGATAGAAACGGGTTACACAAATGGATAGAAACGGTGAATTTAAGTTATAAGAGCTAGTTGAGAACAAGCCTAGGCTAAAGGCCAAGCTTTCATACTTAATAAGAAGTCTCCATGTCATTTGTAGGCTGGCAGTCCCACAAGAAGTCTGACTACAGGAATGGTTTTCGGTAGGGAACCGTCTTCTGAAGACTAGACAAGCCATTGCTGAGCTGATGATTCTGGAGCCTAAGCATTCCCATGCTGTGATTCCATGAACGCACGAACCTCTCTCTCATGACTGATGGTCACTCAAAGGTGTGATGATTGGTGGGAAAGTGAGGAGGTACTCCCAAGAGAAGCGTAATGTGCACAGAGGAGAGAGAGAGAGAAAAAGAGAACCCCCTAACCCTAACCCTAACCCTAGGACTTTGAGGACAGTCAGGAGTTTGGAAGAAGGCAGCGGGTGGCAGGCAAGGAAGGAGGGTTGGAAAGGCAGAAGCCTCAGAGTTTACTTTCATCTGAAAAAGCAAGAGGGGCTGGCTGGGGGTGGAGCTCAGTTGTTGGAGTGCTTGTCTAGCGAGCAGAAGCTATCTGTGGGATCCCCAGCATAGCACAAGTCAGGCATGGCGGCCTCGCTTGTAATTCTAGTTCTTAAAAGATGGAGGTAGGGGGTCAGGCATTCAAGGCAGGCCCAGGACACAGGAGATCCTGTCACAAACGAAACCAAACTGACCACACAAGTGAGAACTTGGTATAATGAAGGGAGTAGGAAAGAGGACAGAGGTGACAGAATCACTGTTAAATGGCAGGGGTCTACTGAGTGGGCCTGAGACCACTGGGAGAGAAGGCACCAGGAAATGAAAACTCCAACCTGGCCACTGGTAGACACACTGGACTGAGTGATAGAGGTTTCTGACTAGACACCTCAAACAGGGCAGAAATGGCTGCTGGGTGTCATGTATGAGGAAGCACTGGTCTAGCAGCTCCCAGCAGCACAGAGGCCCAGCTGAGAAGGCAAATCCCACCCACCGTCATCAGCAGAGGGCCTGCTTCACATGAGCTACAGTTCTGAGGTTTGACTTCCAAGGCTGCACCCCTGTCTCCTCACCCCTGCTCAGCAGTCACTCATACTCAGTGTTGTGATATGCAATAGTTAAAAATGACCGAGTCTTTATCTTTCATTCTTGGCTGAGGGGAGAGGAGAAAACTTACCACAGGAAGTGCAGGCTGTTCCTCAAAGATACAGGCTTGCAAGCTGCCACTTCCGCTGGAATGATTCTTGAGGGAGGAAACAAGTAAGGCTTTAGGTCTTCCCTCAGAGCAGACAAGCATGAGGGTGATGATGATGGAGAGGAAGAAAGCACGCTAAGGAGAGGCCCACAGGAGGATGCCTTCTCTCCCCCTCCACCCCCTCTGTGTGTACACGTTCTCCTGACCGCTCTGCTGGACCTGGATCTTCCTGTGCTAACTCACTCCTTCAGCCTGGGCAGTCTTTCTAATTAGTGCTCAAAACATTCACTTGTCCTGATGGTTAGGGTGTGGCTCCTCTCTCCCTAATCAGTCTCCCCATTTGTCACCTTAATCACTTCAACAGCGACAAGCACTTCCTACTGCCACGAGAGGGCTGGCTCTAGTCCCCCGTTCTCTGGCTGAAGCCTCTTACAGAACTTCACCTACCACTCAGATGTACAGCACCAAACACAGCACTTCCACCCTGGGCCCAACTCTTCCTCATCTCCAGTCACATCCGACCTTACAGCCCACCACTGGGCATTCCACTCCAATGACTTATTTCCTGGAAATCCCATATTCTCTTTTCCCCTTTCCCTTGATATACAAGCTCTGAACACTAACTGAAATATTTTATATTTGTTATTAAATGACATCCAAACTTACAAACATACATGAAATCAGAATATCCTAAACTGTATTGTTTATGGTAACACAGATGGCAAACAATCTAAGTTCATCACAACAGGAATACGGTGGATACTGTCAGGACAACTTGTACAGAGCAATGCCAGAACCTGAAGATGGTTTTTGGTGATTTTAAAAGAAGGAAACAGTCCAATTAGCAAGTGAAAAAAGTTCATAAAGGCATATATAAGATGATCTCATGGGGATGAGGACGTGGCTCAGAAGTAGGACACATGCTCTGTATGCATAAGGCTGAGTTTGATTATCACACCCCAAACCCACAACCCACCAACACAAAACAGTAATACACACAGAAATAGACCATTTACAATTATGTGCAGGGGTTGGAGAGATAGCTCAGCAGTTAAGAGTACTTGCTCCTCTTCCAGAGGAGCAGATTTTGGAATTCAGCACCCATCAGGTGACTCACAACTACCTGTATCTCCAACTTCAAGGGATCTGATGCCCTCTTCTGGCCTCCACGGGTAAGACACTCAAGTGCACAAACACGTATACAGATCCATACAGATGTATACACATATACATTAAAAATAAGTATGTAAATTTTTTAAAAGTATATGTGTATACATGTATGTTTATGAATGTATCTAAAATGTTTAGGGTACTAGATCCCAAGCCATTAATAGTCACCAAGGGAACATAATTTCAAGTTAAGAAGGGAGAACCATTTATTGTTTTGTAGACCTCAATACTGTCTCAGATTTAAACACAAGATTAGAATATTCTTAACTGGTGACACTGGTACATGGCCTAAGCATGACAACAAAGTAAGGCATCACACCTGGTTTGTATTTAATATGGGTTCCGAGCATCGTCCTCAGGGACTCATATGTGCATGGCAAACACTTTACTCAGTCTCTCCCCATACCTATACTGGAAGTCTAACAAATTCTTTCCCAGACCCCTGACTAATTAAATAATTAAATGAATGGGAAACAGAACAGGCAGGTGGGAGAAGGGAAGGAATCAGATGGGCAGGTGAAATGATGGGCATTCATATAGATAGGTACAATCAGCCGCATAGAGAAGCTGCTTGAAGAAGGTGCTGGAAGTTTGTAAACATTGCCCACTGAGGTCCAACACTGAATACTAGGTTCCTCTAACTGCTCGATGCTAAGACATGGTGTGAACGTGGCCATGGACAAGTAGGAATGGCTAGATTCCAATGCCACCTGATTTCTGGCAACAGGCAGCTGCAGATTTGGCCCACAGGGCACAGCGATGACCCCTGTACTAGAATGGAGGTTAGTGCAAGCAAGGGCTTTTTATCCACTTTATTACAGATGGACTCCCAGAGAATGATTATTTATGGTGCCTAGCACCTGGCCAGCCACAGGAAACACTTACTGAACAAAGCAGAGAATGACCAGAGCCTCCACAGAGAGTACACTCTGCCTTCCACTGAATCTGCATCCTAATACAGATTAGAAAAAACCAGCCAGAGTTTCTCACAGGGGTGGGTGTATGCTGGGGTGCTTGGACCCTGCAGCCTCTCCAACTTAATCCACATGGCTCTTATTTACACATGTATACTGGTGACATCTATGAAGTAATGGTAAACCTCATAGAGAGGATGAAGAGATGGTTCTGTGGCTAAAAGCTCCTTTTGCTCTTCCAAAGGACCTGAGCTCAGTTCCAGCACCCATATGGTATTCCACAACTGTCTCCAAGTCCAGTTCCCGGGGATGGATCAGTTACTCACTCTGTCCTCTGAGGACATCAGGCATGTACACGGTACACTTAAATGCAGTCAGAACCTTCACTCATACACATAAAAATAAATTATAACAGAACAAAACAAAAACCTTCATATAATCAAGAAAGACAAGAATCCCCCCACACACACCACCACCACCACCACCACCACCACCAACACGAAATAGCCTGGCACACACAGGTCATGGCAAACTCAAGATGCCTTCTAAATTGTGCCTGAACACAGGCAAAATAAAAACCCTAACTAATCCATAAAACACCGAACAACTGCTCCATCGTGGCAAGTAGGTGACCACTCTGTTCTCCTCCTCACTGAGTTAGGTCATCTCGGGTGAGTTCTGAGATATCCAGGCACACAGCTCTCTCCAATCCAGACAGCATGCAAACCCAAGTCCTGTTTCCTATACTCTCCCTTTACAATTACCCACAAGGAGCCAATACCCACTGCCCGCCCTGTCAGCCGTTCACCAATCTTGTGTGTTCTCTCTTGCTGAAATGTGCAAGCTCAGCTCTGGTTTCAGTGTTTCTGGTGGTTTTGCCTGGAGGATGCCGAGTAAGGGGCCTTGCGACTACAATGACCATTAGGATATCCACACTCTGCTCCATACTGATAGTGGGCTAAGTGACAAAAACCACTACACTGTGAGTCCCAACATGTTGTCATTATACGCAATTTAAGACAAAGGTTTACATGAAACAGAGCTGTTGAATCAGACTTATAATATGAAGTCACAAAGCCATGACAAAATCTAAGATATCTTACTGAGCTGGTGACTGGCTGGCCAGTGGCCGGATTTCCATACACAGCGAGTCTGGTATCTAACTCCTCTGCAAGGCGAGCCTGCACATCTACGTGACCCGACGGAGGTGATTGGAAGGCCTGACCGCTATACACAGCGTTTTCATCTTCTCGTATAATTTCCCAATTCTAAAAAGAGCAGAATCCACTTGAGCCACACATACACTCATCCACTGCTTTAAGATGTGCTGGAAACAGTACCAAGAGAAGGGTTCATACCTCAGGAGACTCACGGTTGTCGGCACTATCCACGTCCTCTGATATCTGCCGCCTGGTGGTAAATGCCCGCTGAGCCTGAAGCTGAATGTTACCGTTCTCAGCATCAGAAAGGTCATCCCTAGGGCAGAAGTGTAAGAAGGCATCACTCCTGCCCCACCACAGTTAGAACCACAATCAAGGAGTCTGCGTGCAGTTAGTAAATACTTTGAATAAATGGATTACATTTGGTCAACAGCTATTTTTAAAAAAAATTTATTTACATGCAATGGTGTTTTGCCTACACGTATATCTGTATGCAAGGATATTTGTAGGACGGTGTCAGGTACCCTGGAAATGGAGTTATAGATAGTTGTGAGACACCATGTGTGTGCTGGGAATTGAACCTGGGGCTCAGGAAGAGCAGTCAATGCTCTGAACTGCTGAGTAATCTGTCCAGCCTAAAAGCTATTTCCATATGCTGATCATACTGTCAGCACACGGGTACTGGTCTGGGGGCGGGGTCAGAGGGAGAGAAGTGGGAGGTCTCAGGCAAATGGGTAAGGAACAGCTGGAATTTGGTTCACCACTGTGCCTAGAACAGTGCTGCAGTGGCCAAGAGCAACTCAGGGAGCAAAGACTTTATTTTACTTTACAGGTTCCGGTCATCAAGGGAAGTCAGGACTGGAATTCAAGGAGGGGTGCAGCATACTGGCTTGCTTCCCCACGGCTTGCTCAGCCTGCTTTCTCATTCAACCCAGGACCACCTGCTCTGGGGTGGAACCACCCACAGTGAGCTGGGCCCTCCCACATCAATCATTAATCCAGAAAAGGACACCAGGACAAGTCCACAGGCATATCAGATGGAGACAACTCCTCAAATGAGGTTCCCTCTTCCAAGCTGACTCTAGCCTCAAGCTGACAAAACTGAACACCACAGATCACTTTATAACTCATTTACTATTAATTTACCATCTTATCAGGAGATTAAAACCCAAGGCAGCGCTAGAGTCATATCATAACTCCATGAACTAAATAACTGATAGAATTGGTCTTTTTAACAAGGAGCAGTACTCTCCATGCAATATGCACAAGGCAAATGGGCAGGCAGTACAAGGACCCTATCCTTGAAAGTTTAACAGATTAGGCATCTGAGTCCAGGAAAGGCACAAACCTTAGGCATTTCTGAGTTACATTATCCCAGTTACTTCTGGTTAATATAAACAGGCTATCAAACTGGGAATTTTATTCACATGTTCAGTAACACAAATGTTAATTAAAGCATTTTATATGGACTTCTCTGTGTATGTGTGTGTGTACCTGCAATGTCAGGGGCATGCATGTGGTGGTCAGAGAACAACTTGCAAGGATTAGTTCTCGATTTCTACCCTGAGGTAGAAACTCAAGTTGTCAGGTTTAGCATCAAGTACTGTTACTCACTGAGCCATCACACTGGCCACAACAAACAGTCAGAAAACTAGTTTTTTAAAAATATACTTATTGGGGTGGGCGCTGCCTGCCCCTGCCTCAAGTGCTGGGATTAAAATCATGCGCCACTACACTCAGCTCTTAGATGTAATTACTTTTAAGTTGACATATTAAAAAAATTGCAGATCCTGAGTCTGGAGAGACAGTTCAGTGGTTAAGAGCACTGGCTTCTCTTCCTAAGGACACAAGTGCACTTCCCAGTACCCACAGAGCGGCTCTCACCTGTCTGTAACGCCAGTTCCAGGCAACCTCATGCCCTCTTGTGCGTAGACACACAAGTGGGCAAAACAGCCACATGGACAAAATAAAATAAAACTTAAGAACAAAGAGTACACTGGACAGCTGGGGGTGCTGTGTGATTGATGGGTACACTCTGTGTGATGGATGGGGTACACACTGTGATGACTTTGTATAAGCCAATCTCAGGACCTGGCACTTCACCACTGCATTCGTGGGTCACTGCTAGGCAGCTTGAACACTTAGGTTCTTCTCTTGCTTTTATAGACCAAGCCTAGCCCTCTTACTGGTCCACAGAGCACAGGAGCTGTGTCCAACTGTCCCTCTGCCCACAGCCATGGCTTCCCCAACCCATCTAGCCACTAGATCCCCTTACTCTGCTGTGGCTGGTAAACATGAATTGTCACATTTCCTTCTAAGAAATGTTTAAAAACATTTTTTCCCATCTGATTTTTACACCAGCCTCAGTGAAAGACACACACATGATTCTGCTCAGCAGGTCTGCCTGTCAAAGACAAGAGGGTGGCTTTGTAGAATCTCCTACTATCCAGTCGGAATGTGATGCCTCAGTGGCAGAGTGTGTGACTACTGGTCTACTTTGGAGGGACTGGCGGACAGGACTTAAGTTCTTGGGAAATATCAGATGTACAGTATCAGGAGGTTAACTGACCAGTAAGAGAAACGAAGTGTTTGTCAAATACCAAAATACTAAGAACAGCCAGGTGAGGGTCAGGAGAGGAAGAGGGTTCTTGACACGGAAGTCTGGAAGCATGTACAGTGCTTGTTGGTTTGTTCATTTGTGTTGGCGCTGGGGACTGAACCTGGGTCAGTGCTAGCCAAGCACATTATTAGTGAGCTAAACCTCCAAGCCCAGATGAGATCATTGTACAATTTGTACTAAAAGGAAGTCACTAAGGAGATATGAATTTGAACATATCAAAGGTCATTCCATCCTTGCTCTCTCCATGTGGGAAGGTTTGTGACCACTGTCCAAACTAAAGAAGGGTCTTTAATATGGGACCATTATTAGTGGTTCCTCTAGGATTTAAAAAGATTTTATGTTTTAAAAATGTCATATTGTGGTTGTAGGGAGCAGCAGACTGCTTGCTCAGCTGAATGAAATACTTGTTCAATCTGCAGCAGCACAAAAACATTGCAGAAAACAAATTTTATATTTTAACAGCCCACCACAAAAATTTCTATGATATGTGCATGTTCTTACTGCACAGGCATACAACCAGGCAAAACACTCATACACATAAAATACGTAAGTCCAGGCTGGTCTCAACCTTGCTGTAGTTAAGAACTGATCCTCCGGCCTCCACCTCTCAGTGTTGGGAGTACAGGTGTGCAGCACCATATTCCACTGTGTGCGGTGCTAGAGACAGCTCAGGCCTCCTGCATGGTAGGCAAGTGCTCTCTACCAAATGAACCACAGCTGCCCCCCCCCCCCAGTAATTTGTGTGTGTGTATAGGTGTGAGCATGGCATGACACACATTTGGTGGTCAGGAGACAGCTTCTGAGATTTGGTCCCTCTTTCCACTATGTGGGATGTGGGGAATCACACCTGGGTTGGTGGCAAGTGCCCTTCATACACTAAGCCATCTTGTTGGCACTCAAAAAGATTTTAAATATTATCAAATCATTTGAAAAAAACAAAAAACACCTCAGCAGAGATAGTTTTTCAGTAACACTTATCTTACTATAGGTTAGTGACTCCTGTCTCTCTATGAACCTACTCAAGACATGGCATCAACATGCAAAGTAGTAGCCAATATATCCAGATGGGCACATACTCAGGGCTGGGCCTTTTCCACTGTGTTCGTCGAGATTCATGGTTTACATAGTAGGTCCTCCCAAGGACATCCTGCCTCTCTTCCCATCCTGGGGGGAGGGGAGAAGGTTCTGGATGCTCCAAATTGCTAGCAGCATCTGGTTGGTCCAAAACAACCCAGTCAGGCTGAAAAACAGAATGGAAGCAGTTAAGTTATACTTGACATTTTTAAAAACTGTATAAATTATAAATAAAGGGAATTAAAGAAGAATTTCACACGTTCAATTCTAGAAACTATGCTTAAACAAAATTAGTACATTCCCAACTCTCAAGGCCAGAATGTGAATATTTTGTAACCAAGACTTTTCTGCAACTGATAAGCATTTAAATTTTAAGAATACTTTAAAACTTTTCAAAATCCTTAAAATACAAAACAGAAATAAAAAGAACAAAACAACAACAAATCAACACACCCTCCAACCACAAAAAATGAACCACCAACAAACCCCAAACCCTTTAAAAACCTGAAGAAGGATGGTGACGTTGGAGGTACCGGGAAAATGATCAGTTTGACCCTGGCCACTGTCTAGGGCAACTGAACAAGGATGTAAAGGGGCCTCGCTGGTCATCATCTCTCTACAGAGATGTGCTTATGGAGGAAATCAACAAACACCAGAGACATGAAAAGAGCTGTCAACTGAGGTCAAATCTTCAGAGGCCCAACACAGACAGGAGGGTCACTGAGAAACACTCACCAACCGAGGTGTGTGGTGATGGGCACACCACTCTGTTGTCTGCATTTGCTTTCTCCCAGGGACCCAGGACAGGTATTGTGGTCAGGTCATAACAAAGTTAAATAAGGGATTCAAAAAAGAAATGCACAGGAATTTGGTACTCTAAGACTAAAAAGAGGGGCTGGAGAGATGGCTCAGAGGTTAAGAGCACCGACTATTCTTCCAGAGGTCCTGAGTTCAATTCCCAGCACCCACATGGTGGCTCACAAACATCTGCAATGAGATCTGGCACCCTCTTATGTATACATTATAAATAAATAAATAGATAGATAGATAGATAGATAAATTTTTTTTAAAAAATGGGCTGGAGAGATGGCTCAGAGGTTAAGAGCACTGCTTGCTCTTCCAAAGGTCCTGAGTTCAATTCCCAGCAACCACATGGTGGCTCACAACCATCTGTAATGAAATCTGGCACCCTCCTCTGGCCTGCAGGGATATGTGCAGAGAGAACTCAGTAAAATAAATAAATAAATCTTAAAAACAAAAAAAAAAGACTAAAAAGAGACAAAATGCATAATGCCCTAAGGTAGTTAAAGTAAGGAATTATGTAAAAAAGGTATAAATGACATGCTTTTATATTAAAAACCTGATAACACAGCCTGGAGACATTGCTCAGTGATTAAACACATACTATTCTTGCAGAGAGCCTGAATTTGGTTCCCAGAATCCCCATCAGATGGCTAACAACAGCCTGTAATGCCAGTTTTGGTGACCTGATAGCTCTGGCCTCTGCGGGTACAAGCACTCAAGTACTATAACCACACATTGACACACACACCTAATAATAAAAATTAAAAAGAACTCTTGCTGGGTGGTGGTGGCACACACCTTTAATCCCAGCGTTCAGGAGGCAGAGCCAGGTGGATCTCTGAGTTTGAGACAAGCCTGGTCTACAATGTGTGTTCCAGGACATCCAGGACTATACAGATAAACCATCTCTGTCTGTCTGTCTGTCTGTCTCTGTCTCTGTCTCTCTCTCTCTCTCACACACACACACACACACACACACACACACACACACACACACACACACACACCTCTCAACAGGGGGCTAGGGCATTTAACTCAGTAAAGCTTCTGGATGAAGCCCTGGGTTCCAGCCACAACACCACATACATCCGGCATGAAGGAGCATCTCCCCAGGCCAATTTTGTCAAATTTCTGACAAAAATTATTGTATGTTAGAGATATTTAAATAAATCTCAAGTTCAAATAGAAATACAAACAAGACATAACCAACATCATTGTAAGGGAAGAGGAGCATGGAAATGAATCTATAAGAAAACATTCTAGCGCTGAGCAGGGTGGTACGGACAGATTAAAGGAACCCAGGAAGAACAAAGCTCAGAGTAATTCAGCATATGACAAGCACATTTTCAATCTGTGGGGAAATTGGAAGATTGTTTTGATAATGGGCCATTGTTAGGAAAAAATTAATTTGGATCCCTACCTTATACCAGAATACACAACAGACTGCGTAATATTCAAATGTTAAAAAAAATGTTAAATGTGACAGCAAATTCTGAACGGACAAAGGAGAAGAATTATACAACTGACTTAAAACCATGAACATATGTGTACCCAAGCCCTGCTAAACCAAAGCAGAGGAAGACACTCTAGAACAGTCTTTGGTACTATGACAGATAAAAATAATTAACATGTACTGGGTTCCTCTCAAGAGCCTGTGATCATGTGTGGACAGACGCAGGCTGGGAAGAGAATACTGCACCATTAGAAGACTGCACCCCACACCTGGGGGTGGGGGGGTCAAGAAGAGATGTGGGAGATAGGGGCTGAGGAAGGGGGGAAGCGGGCAGGGAGAGAGGAGACAGGAGAGTTACCTAGTGGAGGATTCTACACGGAAAGCTAAACTAAGTCCCTTCTCATTTATTCCTGTCTATTTTTCTTTTTCCTTGTGCCTCATTTCCCCCTGCTATTTACATTCCAATCTCTTTTTCTCCTCTCTCACTTCATCTTCATTTTGTCTGTTTTCCTATCCTGCACATGATCCTAATATGGAGCCTTATAAAAGAACCTCTCATCTTGTGTATACAGGGACCTGGAGGAAGATGGAGCAGTGACTGTGATCAAGAAACATTGCATACATGCAGGGATATGTCCCAATGAAAGCAGCCTTCTGTGATGAAGACAGGAACAAGAAAGGCTATTTAAAAAAGGATGGTCCCAACGCTGGAAGTGACATCAGACCGGAGAGACAGCTCAGTGGTTAGGACAGTGACTTAAAGTGTCTCTACAGCTGAACGGTGGTGGCGCACACCTTTAATTCCAGCACTCGGGAGGCAGAGCCAGGTGGATCTCTGTGAGTTCAAGGCCAGCCTGGTCTACATACTGAGATCCAGGACAGATACCAAAACTACATGAAGAAACCCATCCTGTCTCTAAAAACAAAAACAAAAGGTGTGCCTCGGGGTTGGGATTTAGCTCAGTGGTAGAGTGCTTGCCTCTAAGCCCAGTTTCAGGAGATCTGATGTCTTCTGGACTCCACAGTCACATAACTCAAGCAGGGACATTCATAAACAGATGAATAAAAAACTTTTAAGAAAAGGAATATAAAACTATTTAGAGGTAGGAAATAGTACCAAATTTTTTTCTCTATTTGTGTGTGTGTGTGTGTGTGTGTGTGTGTGTGTGTGTGTGTGAGAGAGAGAGAGAGAGAGAGAGAGAGAGAGAAGAAAGAGAAAGAGAGAGGGGGAGGGAGGGACAAAGATAGAGAGACAGAGAGAGAGGTGCTTGCATGCCATGTATGTGGAGATTACAGGACACATTTCAGAGTTGGTCCTCTCCTCCTGCCTTGCTGGGCGTGATCTTTCCTGCTATCTCTGCCACTAAGAAACACACACTGACTGGATGGCCCTCGGGCTTCCAGGCACCCTCAATCTCACTGCAGGAATGCTAGCACATGGGTGTAGAGGATGGTCTTCAGTTGTGTATAGCCAGCGCTTTGCCCACTGAGCCATCTCCCTGGTCCCAGAAAGATTCCTTGAAAATGTATATTTCGCTCTGAAAGATCTGCTTTAGTGGTGTCCACATAATTTCATTAAGAAAAATGAAAAAATGTAACTTAATTTAGGCCTTTAAAAAAATGACACGGTTTCAAGTTTGAGGAAGTACAATTGTACCCCAAATACTACTGGGAAAGATAATGTTTTCAGTCTTTCGGAAGAATTCCTCTCTAAGAAACATGGATTATCTATTTTCCTAATTACTAGTTTCAAAGCCAATATACAAATACCTACAATTTCATGGAGTCAGAGGGGCCGGAAAGTGAGGACACAGCGCTCAGACAAACATGTCCCCGTCATCTTGTAAAATCCACACAGCATACCCTAAGGCTCCAGGAGCACATAGGGAAATGTTACAGAACTGCTGTTCTGAGGTACAATGTACACAGAAATGTAAGCTGCCCAGGGCGCCTCTCTCCATAATTACAATTGTTTTCTTCAAGTAGTAGAATTTTAAATATTTAGTCATAAACTAGATGTCAAAAAACCAGGCAAGACTTCTCTGGTCTTTGGCTGCCCCTAAGGTAAATAAGCACATTTGTGTGTCTGAATTCCTTGGCCTTTTCAAAAATAAACGACATTCTTACATCTCCTGCAATTATACAGTGGACTCTGGAGGAATTCAAACATTACGAGGGGAGGCCACAGCATGAAGCAAAGGCAGTCTCCACCACAGAAGTGAACCGTGAATGAGGTGTCTGTGATCCGTGTGCAGACAAACCCCAGAACAGGTTCCTAAGGAATGAAACGCTGCTAAATTTTCTCTAGGAAAGTTTCTCCTTCTTCATAGCAGACACTCTATATTTCAAATATAATTCCACAACGCAAGACACCCTCTGCACCACAATGTCATATACACACATTTATACCTCTCCTAACAAATCTCTTGAAACCTTAAAATCTGGGCCAGTGAGATGGTTCTAGAGGTAAAGGCATTTGCTATTAAGTTTTATGATCAAAGTTCCGTCCCTGAGACCTTCCGGGGGAGGAGAGAATGAACTTTTAGAAGATGTCCTCTGACTTCTACTAGGGTACCACAGAAAACACACACACACACACACACACACACACACACACACACACACACACACACACACACACACACAGGGGGAGAGAGGGAAGAAGGAAGGGGGGAGGGTGGGAAAATGAATGAGTAAGAACAGGGGCTGGAGAGATGGCTGCTCTTCCAGAGGACCCGTGTTCAATCCCCAGTACCCACATGGCAGCTCACAATTACCTGTAACTCCAGTCCCAAGGGATCTAAAACATCACCACTGACCTCATGAGTACCAGGTGTACACACATAGCATGTGGACATACAAGCAAGCTAAACAACCACACACAATAAGCAAAATATTAAAAAAGGGTACATCGGAAAAATTATTATAAGGAAAAAGAGACAAACAGATCACAAGAAAGGGTAAGCAAGCAGGTGGATGCATCTTTAAGAGAGTAACTAGCTTCAGTCACCAGCTTAGGGTCATCTGTATTTGGTGATTTGAAAGAAGAGCTTTGCTTCTATTTTCAGACATTTCCCCACAAAGCAAAAATTTCATTAGTGCATTATATAAATACCAAAGGCTTTGCTCATTCACTCCCTGCTCTAGAACATTATATTTTTTCCTTTAATTTTTTAGGAAGATTTATTTATTACTATGTATACAGTGTCCTGCCGGCATGCCAGAAGGAGGGCACAAGTTCTCATTACAGATGGTTATTAGCCTCCTTATGATTGTTGGGAATTGAACTCAGGACCCCTGGAAGAACAGCCAGTGCTCTTAACTTCTGGGCCCCAAGAACGTTTATCAAGGTATCCAGAAACATGAGCTAGAGCCCAGGTCTCAAGGAGGTCCTGGTTTCCCAGCTCTCGTGTGGATCAGAGCAGACCCTCAGCTGAAGAAACACACCAGGGGAGGAATGCACGCAAGATACAGAACATTCCAGAACAGTGGGGAACACACCCTGTGTGCAGCTGAAGGACCCTAGGAAAGAACCTAGGGAAGAAGCCCTAAAGGTGACCAGGTACAGTTCTGCTACCCCACAAAAGAACAACCTAAGGGATCCAAAGCTCAGTGTCTCTCACAGGACACAGGGCCACATAGAGCAGGCTTGCTCCTGCGGCTCAGTTTTCAAAGCCAACCCCGCCCCAAACTCTCTTTCTCCACATACCCAGATAAGTGGGGCTCTGTCCAGGCACCCAGCTTGGACTTTGTTATTCCTGACACCCATGAAAATCATAAACTTATACTTATTTCAAATAAGCACAACAAGAAAAGTAACAAAAATTACATATCGTAAATTTCTTTTATAATAATGTAATTATTACATAATAAGATTATAGTAATTCTAATATAGTAAGATTATTATTATTTAGCTTCACAAATACTTAATCATTTTCTTTATTCTAAAGGAGACTAGGATGTGGCTTTGAAAAATTAAAAATAGTCAATCATGTAGTTATAATAAATACTTGTGTTGGTAACTATTCCATTTCCTGTTTTTTAGCCTTTAAGTTACCAACAGCAACCATTCTACAGAGAAATCTCCAGAGGAAAGAGCTGCTTAAGGGACATTTGGTCAAATCAAATCCCAGTGACTTTTATTAGTGTTAGTTTCTCTGAACAAGATTGTCTTTCTACCAACAGACAGCTCCTTTGCAGAGTACGCAAATTCACTCAGAGGGAGCCTCACCTCCAGCTCCTCAGCCTGATCTGCACTCTCGTCATCCGAGCCACTGTTCTTCGGTAAGTAAGTCATTTTTAATCTCAGATAACCTTTGACTCTTGACTTGTGGCTGCAGAAAAGAAAATAATTATTCACAAAACTTGAATACCAAGAAAATATTTCTTTGGTAAGTTTATGGAACACCTTGCTGGCTCTGAGGGGATCTACGAATGGGGTTCAAGGTCATGTTTCTGTGAAGATAGAAGGCATTCATCAGAGAGAACAGGGGTGGAGAGAAAGGAAAGGATTGGATGAAGAGGGAGAAAGGGAGCCCATTCCACCACTGGTAGGGTGCTGGGATGGTTAAGAGGAGGGTCAGAGGAAACCCAGGCTCCTCAGTGGAGGTCCAAGCCGAGGGGTGGGGTGGGGTGGGTTGGAAAGCCCAGGTGGCTTTAGTGTGTGTAGCACACTCAATACAGATAAGAGACTTAAACTTATTTTATTTATTTATATTTGTTTAAGAAACAGATGTTTCACAGAGTTTCTAGCAATCAAAGGGGCAGCTAGCAGGGCAAGCAAACAAGAGGGAAACTATCTGCTTAGCTATTCTTGGTTGCACATACTGCAAACAGTCCAAAATTAAAGGAAGAAAGGAGATGCAGCTCCGAGACTTCTAGAGAAATTAAATACAGGACCCAACCACAAAGCATGGGCTCCTTTACGTTGTTTTATATTTATATTACAAAGAATAGGCTAATGTAGTTATTTTAAATGAAAAAAGAATTAAGTGCCCATAATACACTGTTCAAATGCATTCCTTAGTCTGAGAGAAATCAAGTAAATGCTACAGTTTTCCCCAAGGTCCTCCATCTGTTACTTGGACTCATGATGGCGAATCAAACATTCTAACTCGATTTTACTTGGGTTATGTGGCACAAAAGACCAAAAGGAGTTTCATTTACAACTTAAAATTTTAGAGGACTGGAAAGATGGCTCAGTGGTTAAGAGCACTTTCTATTCTTGCAGAGGACCCAGGTTCAGTTCCCAGAACCCACATGGCAGCTCACAGCTGGCTGTAACTCCAGTCCCCGGGGACCCGACACCCTATATGGGTTGCCTGAGCACTGCATGCATGTGAGTCGGACAAACACATTCAGTAAAATACTGCATACATAAAGTAAAACAATAAGTCTTTTTAAAAGATTACATATGGCCGCACCTTTAATCCCAGCACTCAGGAGGCAGAGGAAGGAAGATCTCTGTGAGTTCAAGGCCAGCCTGGACTACAGAGTGAGTTCCAGGACAGGCTCCAAAGCTATACAGAGAAACCCTGTCCGAAAAACCAAAACCAAACCAAACAAACAAAAAACATGTAAACCATGTAATCCAGTTCAGGAACATGGTATTACAAGTATGCTACTCAGATTTTAAAATCTACTCACTGTTCATGCTATATTCTCTGAGTATATGAGACTTCTAAAATATTTCTAACTTAAAATTTGCAAAATGTAGTTAATTTTTCTTGAATTTGCTTTTGTGCCTATCAAGTTGGACAATATGAATCACCTCTATCTATATAAGGGGTTGACATTATAAATTATCCCTATCTATGTAATAAATACGAGGGTTGTTTTTCCTATTGTCTGTCTCTATTTTATAATTTTTTTTGCAATGTGAACCAAGTATTTTACAGTTTTACAGATTTATTTTCTTTTTATTTGGATGCACGTGTGTGTGTGTGTGTGTGTGTGTGTGTGTGTGTGTGTGTTGTGTCCACACCAAGAGAGCATCAGATCCCTTTACGTGTGTGTGTGTGTGTGTGTGTGTGTGTGTGTGTGTGTGTGTGTGTGTGTGTGTTGTGTCCAAGAACACCAAGAGAGCATCAGATCCCTTGAGGCTGCGGTGGTAAGCCATCCAACATGAGTGGTGGGTCCACTTTTAACCACTGAGGATCTCTTCAGATTACCTCAGTGTATTTTAAAATCTAAAATAACTAAAGCTTTTAAAAGAGAAATACAGTATTTTTGAATTGCTTTTTTTTTTTTTTTTTTTTTTTTTTGGTTCTTTGAGACAGCGTTTCTCTGTAGCTTTGTGCCTTTCCTGGAACTAGCTTTGTAGACCAGGCTGACCTCGAATTTACAGAGATCTGCCTGCTTCTGCCTCTCAAGTGCTGGTATTAAAAGCGTGCGCCACCACCGCACGGCTGAAATGCTTTTTTATAGGGTGTTTAAATCATAGATTTTTAAAAGGGGGGTGAAGGTTTCATGAAGATACATACAAAGAACTTAATGTGTGATGCTGGAGGGATAGCTTAATGGCTCAATCCCCAGAAGCCACATGGCAGCTCACAATAGTCTGTAATCCAGTCCCAAGGGATCCAACACCCTCTTCTGGCCTCCTAGGGGACTGCATACCATGGTACACATTTAGGTAGACACTAATATATATAAAATAGACATAAGCAAAATCTCAAAAAATTTAAGCTTAATATACTATAATCTTGCATAACTGACCTTCTTGGATGAAGAACGAAGTCCTTAAATGTATATGGTCTGTCAATTTTTGGGTTTTCCGTCTAAAATGAGAAAGGGGATGAGGAATTTAAGAACATTTATGATCCATAATGAAAGACATACCTGAAGAATGAGAAAAGGCAGTCATAACTGTGCCCAGTGGCAGTATGATAGCCAATGAGGTTTATCCAAGGCAGTTTCAACTTAAAGAGGAGGGTGAACAGATAACCAGAACACGAGCTGGGGACCCAGCGGAGCAGGGACACACGGTGAGGGAGGCAGGGGGGAGGCAGGAGAGCAGCAGTGGGTGGGGTGGGGCCCAATGCTGACCCAGAGGTACATGGGATATGTAAAGTGTCAGTAGGTTGGCCTGGTTAGAGCATACAGAGCATTCTAAAACAGAAACAGAAACGGCCTAGAAGGCAAGAGTGGGTCCAATGTATTCCTGAAAGCTAAAGGCACTAAACACTGAGCAGGCCAGGCATCTCGGCCATGACGGAGGAGCACTGGCTTCCCTCTACCTTGACAGTTCCCCAGCCCTCTGCTTTCTATTACATCTGTGTTTCTTTGCACTACCACACTCATACCTTGAAATTACACTGACTTATTTATTTATAGGGAAGTCTCATTATGAAGCCACCATGGCCTCAAAGTTGATAGTCTCCTGCCTCAGCCTGCCAAGTGTCAGGACTACAGGAACAGGCTAGCATACATTCTTTTCTTTGTTCTTTACACTCTATCTTCTGACTTCCCTTTGATCCACCCATGCCGACTATGGCTTTCCATCCGACCCTTTATCTGGCTTATCTGGACAGTGAGACCGCCTCATCCTCCTGCTTCTTCTCCCTACACAATTTACTTGTGTGCTGCCGCCACTAACCGCTTCTGTAAACCTTCAATTATCCAACTTCAGATTAAAATTAAACATGTCCAAACTGATCCACCAGATGCCAGAAGAGGGCACTGGATCCTACGGGCCTGAGATTTCTGGTGGTTGTGAGATGCCAGTCAAGTGCTGGGACTGAACTCAGGTCCTCTGTGACAGTCCTCTTCACTTCTGAGCCCCCAACATTTGATTCTGAAAGGTTTCCTAAGTCCTTCTCACTGCTCTATTTCCAACTCGGTTCTCAGGGTTTCGGTTCCCACCACTGCTGCTGAGCAGTCTTACTTCCTTCTGAGCCTAGGCTCCCGATGCTCTACTTAGAAGGATGTCTCCAAACCCTCTCCTTTATAACCTAGTTTCATCCTAACAATCCCAGCAGTTCTCCTTCTTGTTGGAGCTCATATAAGGAAATCTTATAGAAAGTGAAATGGAAAATTGAGATGAATTTCGGGAAAGAGCTCATACAATAAAGACTCACGGTGGCAGTTATTAAAAATCACAAACACGACCGGGCGGCAGTGACCAGCACTCAGGAGGCAGAGCAAGGCAGATCAATGACTTCGAGGCTAGCCTGGTCAACACAGCGAGATCCAGGACAGGCTCCAAAAGTACACGGAGAAATCCTGTCTTGGAAAAAAAAAAATTACAAACACAAAACTATGGACACCTATACTAACCGGTAAAGGATAGAGAGGGACATCCACTTGACCCAGGAAATCATCTCTGGTCTGTAAAAAAAAGGAAAAACAGCATTACTGATACATTTAATTTCATTATTATGTTTTGAAGAGAAACTCATCACCCACTCACACAAAAGTAAGTTGTTTAACCCGCTACAGCATGGAGGGAAAGGCAAGGGTAACGGTGCAAAGTAATGTGGTACAATGGCTGGGGTGGCGTGGCAACAGTAACAAAGCAGTCCTTCTTCACAAAATGACTGGCCCCCACGAATGCAGACAGAAGTGCAGAGAAGCAGGAGGTGCCACCCCTCAACAGAGTCCAGCACTGGGGAGGACTCAGTCACACAGCTACACAGAACACATGGAAGCGCTGAGTCCTAAAGCAAACGTCTGCAATGTTCTGGCGCGGAGAGTGGGAAAGCCAAGTGCAGAGTTAGCAACATTACTGGAAAGTGAGAAAACCTCATAAAAAAGATGGTAACTCTCCAAATCTGTGTATAAGTCCACCTGCCCCTCGCTGACCCCTGAACCCCCACCCCCATTAAAGGTAAAGGCTCAAAGGACTGAGTACTGATACCGGACACTGTTACCCGAGTGGAGGCAGCATTTGTAACCCAGCTGAGTTAAAGTTCTACAAAGGGTGGACATTGGAAAGAGCACCACACACTCTCTCCATAAGAACCGTTCGCAGAGAATCGTACTGGACATCAAACACTGGGAAGAATAAGACAGGACGTTATTTGAAAGACTAAAAGCTTCTCCATGTTTGGGAAAACAGCTTAAGTTTTGATAAACGCAATGAACCCACACCTGATAACTATGGAGAAGGGAAGAGTAAGCACATCATTATTATTTTTAGGAAGGGATCTCCGGGTCCAATGCGTTAAGAGTACTTCCTACTTTCTCTTCTATTAAGTTTAGTGTAACAGGATTTATGTTGAGGTCTTTGATCCACTTGGACTTGAGTTTTGTGCATGGCAACAGATATGGATCTATTTGTAATCTTTTACATATTGACATCAGTTATGCCAGCACCATTTGTTGAAGATACCTTCTTTTGTCCATTGTATAGTTTTGGCTTCTCTGTCAAAGATCAGGTGTTCATATGTGTGTGGATTGTCAGGGTCTTCAATTTGATTCTGTTGGTTTTTATGAAAATACCAAGCTGTTTTTATTACTGTAGCTCTATACTGGAGCTTGAGGTCAGGTGGTGATGCCTCCAAAGGTTGCTTTATTATACAGGATTCTTTTTTTTTTAAAGATTTATGTATTTATTATGTGTGACTGCAGGCCAGGAGAGGGCGCCAGATCTCTTTACAGTGGCTGAAGGTCTTGCCTGCAAATGTAAAGCCAGAGTGGAGTTTCCAGACCCTACAATGAACACCAGGTTGGTGCAGTGGACTGCTCTAACGCCAACCTTGAGGAAAACAGGCGGGAGCTCCCTCTCTGCCTCGCTGGCTAGGTCAACTAGTCACATCAGCAAGTTCCAGCCTTGAATGAGAGACCCTATATCCAAGAGCAGAGTGGGTGGACCACTGACAATGACTCTTGATATGACCCTCAGGCCTCCACAAGCATGTGCACACATGTGCACCCATGGAGAAAGTAATCAGAGAAAACAAAGAAATTTTACACCTTTGGCCACAAGTTGGGAATAGATAAACGTATGAAAGGAAATGGATCCCCCAGGAATACTAGGTCCTATCGACGGTGGTCCGAATGGCCTTGACCTGTTCCTCATGCTATTGGGCCAGGAACATTATTCATCAGGTTGTACTCATTGTGATGGAATTTTCCTTCCAGACACTTGTTTTTTTCCCTTCTGCTGTGTCTTTTACCAAAATAACCTTTCCTAAGCAGCTTTCCCTGGTTGGGTTTTCCTACTGCAGGGGAAAGTCCTGTCAGCCTGTGGTAGAGCAAGGGCACATTAGAACATGACGATGCTGAGCTCAGGGCCTGGGTCAAGCATGTGAACGTTCATACTTTCCTTTGTCCCATGGAAGGAGCTGGCAGTTTTTTAAGATATACTCCCCGATTAACGCCTTGTGGAAGGATACACGAAGCATTCCTTCCAGTCTTCACCCCGAGTTGAGGCTTTTAGACATAATGATGGCAAGGGTGGCACCAAACCCCACCAGGAAGCCACTGTGGTGACACCTATTACCTAGTCCTACTCTCAGCACACTTGAGGACACATATGTGGGCACAAGTATGTAGACAACAGGACAAGCGTGGGTATCATTCCTTAGGCACAACCCATCTTCATGGGCATCCGGGGCCACCATTTGATTAGGGTAGGAATCCTATTTTATATTATGACGTTTGTTTCAATTAGTCGCTACAGGAGTAGATAGGCTTCCAGAATGTACCTAGGTATATCAGACAATAAATGTGAAGGTGAGGCAATCTTATTTATTGCAAGTTAATTCCCATCAGCACCTTGAGAATCAGATAAAGTAAATATCACTGTTATGATCCAGTTTACCCCAAGTTATATAATCCAACAGAAAGAAAACACCTTATGTCTATCACTGTGTGTATAAAACGGGACAATACAAGGTGTCTTCTGTGAAGAACAGAAGTGACCAGTGACCAGAGACAGCTGCAGAGCTTACTGTCTGTAAAAGCTCTCCCCTGCCCGAGTTTGAAAAGCACTACATTTCAGAACCCAAAAGCAACCTCACACTGTTTCTCTCTCAAAAACAAGAAACAGCCTGGCCTGATGGTACAGGCTTTAAATCCTGCACCTCAGAGCTAGAGGCAGGCAGAGCTCTGTGAGTCTGAGTCTAGCCTGGTCTATACATAGTGAGTTCCAGGACAGCCAGGGCTAGTTCCAGGAACCCTGTCTCAAACAACAACAATAAAGAACAACAGGCACATGGTGAACAGTGCCCAATAAAGAATTAACTGCATTGACAGTAAAGAAACAATGTAGCACCCCAAACAAAACAAAGGATATTCATGAACTGAATGATTCTCAGCAATAGACGAAATTCTACAAGCACTAAGTGAAGGATCAGAAAATAAGAAGGACAAGCATGGTGCCTTACACCTGGAGCCCCAGTACCGAGAGGCAGAGACAAGAGGACTGCTCTAAATTTGTAGCTAGCCTTGTGTACATACTGAATTTAATCCAGCCTGGGCTACAGAGGAAGGTTCTGTGTCTAACAGAAGACCTGGGAACGAGGATGTAGCTCAGCAGAGGATGTAGCTCAGCAGGTAATGTGTTTGACTAGTGGCAGGGAGCCCAAGGAGGACCCCAACACCTCATAACCCAGGTGTGGTGGACCCCCAGCACTGCACAACTCAGGTGGGGTGGACTCCCAACACCTCATAACCCAGGTGGGGTGGTGTATGCCTGGTTAAAGCAGCACTGAAGAGGTGGCCGAAGGCAGCAGAATTCAGTCAAGGTCATTCCTGGCTGCACAGTGACTTCCAGGCCAGCTTCCAACAGGAAGTGCACCCCATTCCCCCAGTGAAACTTTTAACAATTAAAAAAAAAACTTTAAAATAATTTTCTGGAAAAATAAAGCAAGAAAGAAATAAAAAGAGATGGAAGTCAATTATATGGCCAATCTAAAAAGTGCAACTTTGGTCAGGAGGAATTCTAGAAACAGAATCGACAGAAATCCTTAGAAAAGTAACACTGAACTTTTCAGTTAGGCATGTTGTCACCGTGATAAAAATGTAAGATGGGCCATCATACACACTGGAATTTTAGTAGGCAGTTTATTCTGTGTTATAGCGTCCCCCCATGGTTTTCTATAAATCATGTGTCCTCCCAACTCAATTAAAAGCTCTTCAAACTCGAGAATAATTTTTGCTACTTAGGTGAGGCTCATATTGTTTCAAATAAATACTTTATTTAGTTAAACACATTTGCTATGGACTTTAGTGTCCATTAAGCTCCAAGACCCTGTAAGAGGGCTGAGCCTTGGTCATGAGGAAAGATCATTCTTAGCAAAATAGTTCCTGGAAACTCCAACAATTAGGAAGGTCCCAACTTCCGTCTCAGAGGAACTCTTGTTATTAACAACGATAACTGTAAACTAGACCGATGGCCTTTGTTGCAATGCCTTGAAAGTCTTTGTCCATTCAATTTGCCTTGCAGAAAGCATGGAGTTCTAGGGTACCAGTTAGTGGAATGCATAGGCTATGAATCAGTCTATGTGGAAACTAATCCTTGAGTCAGGATCACAACATTCCATTGGCACTCACCCCAGGGACGAGATATTCATTTAGGAGAAGCGTTCAGTCATCACTTAAATAGCCTGTCCCTGCCAGGCTTGCACGTCACCCTCAGCCAGCAAGATCCTCTCTACCTCATCACAAAAGAGCCATGACTTTATTCATTACTCAACACTGTCAACTGTGAACTACCTGTTGTGACCTACCAGATGTGGGTCCTGGGAACCCAATCTGTCCGCGGAAAGGGCAGAGAACACTCTTACCCATGAGCCACCTCTCCAAGCCCCAGATAAAGTTACTTAAACTGCTCAAAGAAGAGAGCAATTGCTAAGATTTTTTTTTTAATGTCGATTTATACTTGAAAAGTAATGTATGGTTTTCAGTAGCATTATGAAAGTATAGAAAAATAATTTTCAAACTTTCTCCTTACGAAGAAGTCAAAACTGTGTCCTTACAGTATATAATGTTTCAATTAACTACGCTGTGCAGTTTATTAAAAGTTAAACAGTCTCAAGCTGGGCGGTGGTGGCGCACGCCTTTAATACCAGCACTCGGGAGGCAGAGGCAGGCGATCTTTGTGAGTTCGAGGCCAGCCTGGTCTCCAAAGCGAGATCCAGGAAAGGCGCAAAGCTACACAGAGAAACCCTGTCTCGAAAAAACAGTTAAAGTGTCAAGAGAGTACTGACTCGCATGTATGTTTAGAGGATTCAAATACTGCTTAAGGAAGCCAGAAGAGGTAAGGAAACAGAAATTTTCAGTCCTCCGGTTGAGAAGGGAAAACTTAACCTAAGAACCATTTTTAACACAACGCAAAGAGAGGCTGAAGAGATGGTTTGGTGGACACCAGGCATGTACACAGTGCACTTACACACATGCAGACAAATCCCTCATACATATAACATACAAACAAATCAAATAGTCCGGAATGGCAGATTTGGGTTAATACCCAATTATTTCCATTAACAAAAGAACAGTACATAATACTGTTCAACATCAAATGAAATGTCACTATGTGATAAGAACTCACTTCACCATCTAAGAATGTATAACATTTAAGATTGTTAGCATACTGAACACAAAGGCAGACTCTCTTTTGTGTCCACTTTTAATGGCTGAACTCAGGGTTTAAATATCTGGATATAAACATGTAATATCATGAAACTAATCTAAATCATCAAAATGATCAAATCCACCAAGTTACAAAGGTTCCATTTATTTCAAATTCAAGCTCTGAGATCATCATTGACTTCCATGTCTTAACGCGTTTGAACAGTGATTAATCTATTTTCTCTCTTCTGGATTCGATGATGGACTGCAGCCTGCCACTTCCTCATTTTTTTGTTTTGTTAATTTTTTGAGACAGGGTCTCTCTATAGCTCTGGCTGTCCTGGATCCGTCCACTAGCTTCTGACTGAAGTATGGAGATTAAATCTTTTTTTTTTTTTTTTTTTTTGGAGCTGAGGATTGAACCCAGGGCCTTGCACTAACTAGGCAAGCGCTCTACCACTGAGCTAAATCCCCAACGCCGAGAAATATCTTTTTAAAGGGGATGTTTCTTCCCACACTTAGATGTTGTGTATGGTCCCATCTGTCAAGTCTCACTCGGGACCCGTGGCTCATCCCAGTTCCACTCACCTTGCCTACATCCGATCACACTCACTCTATGACATCTCGCCGCTCCTGTGCTTGCTGATCTTAGGTATTTTATTATTTCAACTTAGGCCTCAATCCTGGGGTTTTGTCCTAGCTGCCTCTTGCTCCTAACTACTACATGGAATGGACAACTGAGTCTTTTGTTAGAAGTGCATGCTATCTTTTGACCCTTCCCTTGACTGCATGTCACCAAGCTCTCCTGGCCTGTCCACTGGCTCACTGGGTCTCCTTTTTTCTTTTACCCTATCCTCAAAATTAGCAGTCCCCAAGATTCAGAGCGCATCCCATCTTGTTTCGCGTGATGCATGGCCTGGCTGAGTGGGTCCTTACCTGAATGAAGCTCTAAGCCCGCTCCTACTTATTAATCTCGATCCCCAGTTCGTCCACTGGATCAGCTCCTGTTACTCCAGTAGCTCTACCTGAGAGCACTACCAGGATCTCTCTACACCCATACCACATCCTTCTCACATTCAGTCTGGTCCCACCTACTGTACTATCTGGTCATAGTTCACAACATCAGTGCTTACCCAAACACACAAGGTAAGGAAAATTAGATTCACTCAAAATTCTCGGTGCCACAAATAATTATCTTTAAAAAAAACAAAAGTGGCCAGGTGGTAGTGGCGCACGTCTTTAATCCCAGCACTCAGGAGGCAGAGCCAGGCAGATCTTTTTGAGTTCGAGGCCAGCCTGGTCTACAGACAGAGATCCAGTAAAAGCGCAAAGCTACAGAGAAACCCTGTCTCGAGGGAAATAAAAAAGTGAACACCTTTGAATAAAGATACCCATTGATGGGGCTAGAAAGATGGCTCAGTAGTTAAGAGCACATACAGCTCTTACAGAAGATCTGAGTTGGGTTCCCAACATCCATGTCAGATGGCTCACAATCACCTGTCACTCCAGCTCCAAGGGAATCGAGACCTCTGATCTGTCAGGGCACCTGCACTCACATACACATACCCACACAGACAGACAGACACACTTAAAATTATTTAAGTAAAATAAAGATCAACTAAGTTCTGTCTGTTAACAGGATACAAAGGATGTACTTTTCAACCCCAACCCAAGCATCAGCCCCTCCCACAGCCCCTGTGCCTCTCACGAGTTATACTGAGCAATCTACATCATAGGGCCCTTGCACATCTCTGGTCTTCATGCACCAAGGCTTCTGTCTGAAGTAGCAGTTCTCAGTAGGAGGCACTGTTGCCCTGGGGATATTTTAGGTTGGCACTCTGGTGGGGTGTATAACTGGTATCTAGTCTGTGATGGTCAGGCCCATTACTCATCACCCTATAGTGCACAAGACAGCCCCACCCTCAACAAAGGAATTTTCTGGCCGCAAACATAAACAGTGCTGGGATGGAGAATCCTGCTCTGGAATATTGTCGATCTGGACTTTCCTGGTGAACCTCAATTCACTTGTCAAGACCCAGCCCTACTGTCCCCTGGCTCCTCTGTGAAGGCTTATACAGGTCCCTTCAATGCCAAGCTCCTTTCTCATGCAACTCTCTATCGCAGCATGTCAAACATTCATTAGGGACATATTTATTTTTTACTGTCTGTCTCTGTTAATACAATGTCAGGATTATATTTTATCTACCTTTTATTGACAGTGTCTAATGTTTAAATCTGTGCTAAATGAGTTAGAAATGATATATCTGCAGAGAATATATAGAATTTCCAAGCAAATAAGCCAGGCTCGAACACCTCACATTATAATTCTTCAGTTCTAAGAAACATTTTTTTGGGGGGCCAAATTTCTAAAACTGGTTACTTACATTGCGGGGTCACAGTTCCAGCACTGATATTTATTTATACATTTTTTTAATTTTATACATATTTTTAAAAAGAATGATTACGTGTCCTTAGATAATGTCCATTAAACTATATAAAATTTAAAATACTGGAAAATGGATGCTAAAATATACAAAATTTAAAACACTGATGTTAGGAGGAATTATTAAAGGAATGACTGAATTGTATCACCTTGAGATTAGTAATGACTATAATAATTAAGACATAAAAATATTTTAAGATCTACTCCTTTAGGCTTAAGCAATATGCTTATCTAGGATTAAGTACTAGACAACAAACAGAAATCCTTTAATTATAAAAAAGGAAAGAAAGGTTCTAACAGAAATGTGAACACAGATGGCTGATGGAGGCACATATAAGGCAGGACTTAGTTTGAAGTTTACTAAACGAGGCAAAGGAGGCTCTGAACATCCTAACGTAACGAAGCAGATTCAGAACAAAGCACACAGGGAAAACTCACCGAGAGTAAGCTGCTCACTACAAAGTTTAGAACTGATGATATGACTTTCAGAACTGTGTGTCCCTTAGCTCCTCTTCCTTAAGGTGACAGACTGCTAGACTCATCAACCAAACACCACAGTTCTCTAGGCAAGTCAGGGTCCGTCATACTGCGTTACCTACATACTACTGCATTTCAAATGCACTCACAAAGTCCTGGAGGCAGAAAATACAAGAGACACCATGAGGGCTTCAAAAGCCCATCTTTAGTCTCAGCTGTCAGGACAGAGGACCATCTGTCTTAGCCACAGGCTAGAAGTCTTCACTAGACATTAGTTCGTCATTTATGAGCTGGGATTATAAAAGAGCTATAAACCCGACACTAGGCTGCTGGAAGCTGGTAGCTAAACACACTGGAGGCCTCTCTACCTCAGACACCAGGGTCTCTGCCCAAAGAAGTCATTTGATTTCACTGCTGCTGGGTACAGATCGCTGACATTACCAAGCTCGACTCCAGTATCAACTTGTTAAATGTGAATGCAGACTCAGCGTATCTGAACATGAACCCAGACTAAGTGGAGACATGAGAAATATTTTGGGAGCTGTTTATTTAAAGTGAGTTACAATAAACCACTATAATTAGATTGATATATCATTATTGATAAACACAGTATTACTTCTGCAATGTCATTACTGTGGCCGTTCTGTTTAAAAAAGGAATTAGCATAAGCCCTCATCCTGCCATTTATCAGTGAGATCAATTTAGACACAGTACACAGTAACTATAACTGTTAATTATTTTTATAAGGAAATTGTTCAATGCATGCTGAAGAACAATTCAAAGTTTTCAGATGCATGGTACCTTCTGGTATCTTTCACAACCAACAGAGTTTGGGCACAAAGCAAGGCATTAGGTTGTCACAAAACAGTATCTGTTAGCGTTTGTTAGAAAGTTTAAAAGTCCATGAAAATATATATTCTTAGCAATGCACACAACATTTAGTATATATTTCACTGGATACATTTAAAGTGCCCCTTTGGAAAGCACCAGTGACAAACGATATGTTACCACAGTTACAACTGTCTTGGGGCTATTTCTCTAATTCTTTCCAGGTTAATGACTTCTTCAGGTTGAATGTAAAGTCTGTAAGAAATACCGATTGATTCAGCCCATTACTAGTATTGCTTTAAGAGCCCAGTTCTCCTCTTTTGGGTGTGGTGGTGATGGTTGGGGATTAAATAGGTTACAATGCCCTAAAAACTGAGAATTTGGGGTTGGGGATTTAGCTCAGTGGTAGAGCACTTGCCTAGCAAGCGCAAGGCCCGGGGTTCAATCCTCAGCTGTAAACCAAAAAAAAAAAAAAAAAAACCAAAAACTGAGAACTTGTAAATGGAATAAAAACCTCCAAAACACAGATCAGAATTTAAAATCTAATCTCTCTCTATCCCCAGTAAAGTTGCATAGATTGACCTTGGGAACAATGATAGTATTACCAGATTTCCAAAGTGAAACCAATTTCCTAATTTTCTAACTCCAATTGAATAGAAGTTATCTGGATTCCCCTCCTCAATATTAGATATAGATATTGGGTGTTATGAAAAAAATAAAGAGCTAATATAATCAGAAAAACAATTAAATTTCCTGGAATTTAGCAAGACCTTCCAAATACAGAAATTTTAAAGGCTACTTTATACTTTAGTTCAAAAACAATTTAAATGCTTTGGAAAGGCCAATTTATATAAAGAGACAATCTAACTCAGATCTGTTAGAGTTAAATTACTAATAAAATAAAGCAACACTGTCAAGACAACAAACTAATGTAGTAAACAGAAAATTATACTAAGTTTAAGCCAATTCAAACACATAAAACTTAGGAATCAATACTGTTGAAAAAGTGAGCTGCATTTGGGAGGCAGTATTACCTGGTAACTCAAGAAAAACCAGGGTAGAATACTCCTGTGGTTAGGATATATAACACAAAACTCATTCAGTTTTCCTCTTCCTAAAACATGCAACATAACAGTCTTTCTTTTTAATCACTGATCTTATAAATGCATACATTTTAATGGTATTTCTTCTATGTTAGTTTATAAGCAGGTAGTCACATTTTGGTGTTTGGGGCTTACAATTTTTAAAGGAACTCCATCATGCCTTTATTTCCACAATGATTAAAGAGGCTAGAAAAGGAAACGGCCATTTCTGAAGATGGGAAGAGTACATGGGGCCGAGCGTGAAAACAAATACCCCGGAATCGAGTGTTAAAAGACCCAGCCAGTTCTAGAGGAATTTCATGATTTGAGTCACCACGGGAAAGTTTTTATTTTTAGTAGTTTATTCACTGGTAAAATAACAAAGAGTGGATAACAAAGGAGAGCTCTTCAGACTACAAATATAAAGTCCATGCTTTCCAAACACTCCCTCGCCAGAAAGGAACAGACACTGTCATAATCAGTTCTAACCAACGGTTTCTGTAGCTCACTCTAACCAAATCAGTATTTATCAAGACCAAGGGACACTTACCTTACAGACAACAGACAGCTCATTTGCCAAGTACCTCTCTCTCCACAAACTATCAACTTTACCATCATTCCCAGATTCAAACTTGATGAGTAACTGAGATGCTCCCCCCTTCGAACAATTGTGCTTCAGGCTGGAGAAGCAGGAAACATTCGGGTATGTCCTTCCCAGTGAAACACTTCTTTGTAAAGTAGCATGGCTTTTGCTTCTCTGTGAATTTGGTCTTTCCAACTCTCCACGGATGTTTATATGGTAATCCACATCTGGTATGGTTGGTAAGCAAGGTGATAACTTCTGCGTGAGTACGGCATGGTCTGAATCAGGCTGGAGCTGGAGTTCTGACATCTCTGACTTCCAACCACCACGGGAGTTTTCACAATCTGATGTGATTGGTTTTTGTTGGGTCAAGTGCACAGAAACACAGGAAAATCCCTCAGGCAGCTTCTCACACACAGTCTGTTGGGGCCTATTATTCGAAACAACAATTTTATTTTGCAACGAGCTCTTGACGTGGAGTGGCCGTACATCTCGGACTTCTCCACGAGCGCAAACCATTTTAGATAATCGAAGGCCGTTGACAGCTGTCGACAGAAAGCCTTTGGTGCCAGAACCATCGTCGGGATGTACAGTCTCGGTGGGAGATACCACCAACTGGTGTGAGGTCTGGTAGGCACCCCTGCTTGTCGGGGATGCCGGCGGGGTGTTGGAAGGACTCCTGGGGAAAATGACCAATGACGTGCAGCGCTTCAGTGGGACCTTTGCATTCCTACTCACTGGCAGTTTCATAACCTCTAGTCCATGATCCCTGTCCTCCTGGGCAAACGGAATGCCACTGGGACTTGGGCACACAGCTTCAAGGAGAGTTGTACTGACCGGCACACTTCTGTTGGAGGTGCTGTCAGAAGGTAAATTTCTACTAAAAAAGGTCTCACAGCCACTACTGTCCCTGACGGCACTGCTGGTGTAGGAGCCTCCACTCGTGATGCTTGCACACGACCCACAGTCACTGCTGTAAGACCCACTGCCACTGGCTGAGGAGTGACTGACGCTGCCGTTGCACACAACAGAAGTAAGACCTAAGAGGCTGCCATAGCTGGCACTGGGCAGTTCACTGTCAAGCCCGGTGCTGCTGCAAATGCCATCCTCCAGGACACAGGAAGCATCGTCCCTGTGAGGCACGACGGTGCTGGACGGAAGGTTCCCTCCATCCCTGGGCTGCAGCGAGATCTGCAGGCGGCTGCTTTTTTTGTCAGAGGATCTTTGTTTTTGCTCTATCCACGGAGCCAGTGGCGGCTGTCTGGGGCTCAGCCTCATTTGAACCACGCTGGCCACTGAGATTTGGGGTGGCCTCTTGCCATGTGTGTGAACATGGCTCTCCAAATCATCTCCGGAGGGTTCTGACAGAGGGTAAGTCTTGCTTCTTCTGGCTGCAAAGTGCAATCGTAAACTCTGCGCCATTTGTTCTCATTTCCAAGCATGTTCAGGGCTGAGAGTCAAAACAAAGATCTCTGTCTGTAGACAGGCTAGCAGCAGCTGTGCTGCATCCAGAGAAAAAAAAAAAAAAACATCGGTGGTGTTTAAAAAAAAAGCTGGTCAGGAGGAGTCTTTAACCTTGGGACAACGTGAGACACCAGATTTCAGAGAAAAGGACGGCCCATGTCCGAAATTGACATTTCCAAAGGGTCCAGAGTCGCTCGGAGTCAGAACGCCTTCACTGACAAAGCACTTGATTTCCAGCGACCTTTAAGCTGAGCTCAGCTGCAGTCCTGACTCAAACACAGCCAACCTTGTTTCAATTATACCTTCGCCAATTTGCATGAATGAGTAACGCAAGAACAAGCTTCTTGCCTTTCAACTTGAAACTGTGTTTTCCACCCCAGCCAGACAAAACCAACATTTAACTCCAGAAATCTCAGTGCCTACACATTCCCCAGCGATCCTGACCATGAATATTTTCATCCAAAGGTATAGGATTACAGGAAGTGAGTAGGAATAAAACCCGTGTGATTGAGTATCAAATTGAAGATTGAATTTCCAAACAGCCATACTGAGGGATTTAGTCAGGTTAGTTAATGCTGGGAATATGGACTGTAATATTTTTTAAAGAGTAAGTGCAAACAGTTGAACACATTTGGAAATATGAAAATTTTAGGGGAGTAAAACCTTAGTGTTAAATTAAACAGATAATATTTTAGCAAAACCCAATTATGAAAGTGAAAGTTGACAGACTGAACTACAAAATGAGCCTCATAACACGGCTGTAAACACTGAACAACCTCCTCAAGGGGAAATTTAAAAAACAGAAGAGAAGCTTTCACCAACCATTTTGTCCTGTAATTTTAAGGCTTTCTGCAGCCAAGTAGTACAGTCTTTAAATGATGCCATTTCTATTTTGACTATTAAACCCCTGCCAAGAAATAGACTAGGCAAACATTCCATTGAAAATATATGCAGATTAGACAGAAAAGCTATCCCCATACAGTTTGGACACACTGGGCATTTATTCCACTGTGTGTAATCCATTCACTTAGAGGTGCTGTGGGAAGGAGAGAAGATGTGTTGATTTAACACATCAAATAAACATATCTCAATGCCAATTCTGTTCTGAAAGACTTCTCTGCTGGCCCCTACCAGGGCTTTGAAACAACCCACGTAGCTGTTAGATACCTCTGAAGAAACCCAAACCACGCCACATATTTCATTCTGTAAACAAAGAGTACAGTTGTTTACATTTTTTGCTGCTGGCTCTGCCTTGAGCTAGACTTACAAGTGCTGATAACACTCAGCCGAGAACAGCAGAAGGCCTGTCCTTCAGAGGGTGGGATTCTGTGCATATATAGATATGTACTTCTGATCTGTGTTTACTCAACCTTTACTGTATTTTCAGCTTACTTAGCAATAAAAGTGTAATATTTTAATTTCTCTCCCTAAATGTCAGAGACCAAGGTTGGTGTTATGTTTGAAAGAAACAAATTTATTTTTAAATAATACTCTAGAGTATATTTAAACTCCTAACCTGAATTTTATAGCCAGAATTCCAGCAAAAAATATATACTGGCTCATTCATAGGAAAACTAAAAAGAAAATGGTTCAGCTGTTTACACCACATGGTACTGCACCCAAGTTGTATTTTTCTAAGTAAGATTTTTTCCCCTAGGTAAAAGCAAATATGTAAAACATATACTCATAATTTTGTTTAAAAAAGAAAACTGCTTAAGTTTGATCTGTTTTTAATCCCAATTTTCTAATAGTATTTTTAACGAGGTAAGCCAAAACAAACTAGAATTTGTTAAATTTTATTTGACTAGAAGACATCACACTTTAGAAGCTGCATAGTAGTTTAATAATATAATAATTATGCTCTAGTTCAATACATTATACCTTTACAGACTTCAGTAAACAGTCCTTTATTATTATTCTTTTTCTGTAAAGAAGAAAAAGTCCTAATCTTATTTCTTCCTTCTGCCTTTTGTTTTTTAGATTAAGTCAGGAGTCTGTCTTCTTAAATAGGTCACTTGTAATTGGATAACCAGGAAGATCTAAGTACAACAGGTCTCGGGATAAAACCTTCAGTATGGAGAAAAACTTAATGTAACACAATCCCAGATGTCAGGTACCTGACATGTTTTCTCCTCACAAACAGCTGTACAATGAGATCTTGGTCTTCCAGACTGTGGCTCCCCCTTCCCCACATCCAACTGAGCATAAGAGGCACCAAGTTACTCCCGGGGGAGGGAGTGGGGGTGGGGTGGACAGACACTGCCACTGCAGTCACCCTGAACACCCAATGTGTTCATTTAGCTCGATGAGTTTTGTTTACACTGATCCAGGGCTGGGAAGGTAGCTCAGTTGGTAGAGTGCTGGTCTAACAGGAATGAAGCATGGACCCCTGGCACCCTATAAACCTGCTATGGTGGCAGGAGACTGTCATCAGCATTCAGGGGGTGGAAACAGAAGGATCAGAGGTTCAAAGTCATCTTCCAAAAAATGGCAAGTCTGAGGACAGCATGGGCTACATGAGCTATTGTCTCAACAACAAAAAAGATCCTGCAGCTGCAACTTCTAAAGGACCATTTAAAAGTTCTTCAGACAAAAGACGAGCAAGGATGCTTGAAGAATTGAGAGAAAAATTATCCAAAGAGGAGTCAGTGAGACAATCAGGAGTTGAAATCCCAAAATGCTCAATGAGGCCACCCTGCTTCGTGGGCTCAGGTCTAAGGCCATGTAGGAGCCACACAGCAGTTAGCAGGACCAGTGCCAACTCTGACCTCAAGCCAGAGGAACGGGATGTGCTGGCAGCCCTCAACTGGGAAGGCTCTGAGCTCTTCCTGTCGAAATCCAGAGGACATTGCCTGAGCTGAGGACTGGAGCTTGGAGCCTCGCTCTGAGATGCTTGCTCACTGGCTGGTAGACAGTGCCCTGAGGCCCGCCTCGATCTGAGATGCTTGGTCACTGGTTATTTCCACCTAGACTAAAGTGATCTATGCTGTGTGGACAGACCCTGGGTGACGTTAATGAAAGGACCAAGCAGGTGCCATGATAGGCTGCAGGGTTTCTCTCAGAGATCAGGCCTCAATTTCAGTTTCCTAAGACTGAGCAAGCAGTTTCTGAGAGGGCCATGAACAAAAGACTATTAATCACTGATGCCCTTGCTAACATAGACAGGGAGACAGCATGCACCAAGCCTGGGCCACTGAGCCAGCCCCCACAGGCAGTACCTGCTAGATGAGCCAGATTCCACAGCAGCTCAAGGACAAAGCCTGGGACTTGTCCAGGCCTGCCCCATAATGGATAACTATAACCTCTAACTAACCCTAGGCCAATTAAAAGATATTAACATGATTGCCACTCACATAAACCAATCCTGAATCTGTTCCTAGATAGTCTGTAGACCCCAAAGCCCCCACCCCCTTGTTTTACTCCCTATAAATACCCCTTCCCCTTGCTACTCGGGGTCTCTCCTGCTCTGCTGCTGCGCCAGACACACAGAGAGGCTCGCGTTAACAGGAAATAGTAAAAAAGTCTTTGCTTTTGCATCAGATTTGGTATCTTGATGGTCTTTGGGGACTCTGGGTACAGCAGTTAACTGTAGATGAACCTTGATGACTGGTATCTACTGTGGTAACTGTACTATCAATTTGACCACATTATGACTCTTGATTTTTTTTTGGTTAAATTTTAATCTACACATTGCTGAAGGTATTTCTAAAGAGGTAAAGATGAAAACTAGTGGACTTTTAGTAAAAGCAGATGGCCTTCCAGTGTGAGTGAACCTGATCCAATCAGCTGAAGAGGCCTCAAGAGTGCAGACAGGTTCCCAAAGAGGAAATTTTGTTTGTTTTTAATCTTTTGGTTTGGTTTTAAGTTTATTGAGACAGGGGTTCTCTATGTAGCCTTGGCTGTCCTGGAACTCACTCTGTAGACCTGCCTGGCCTCGAACTCACAGAGATGCACCAGCCTCTGCCTCCAGAGTGCTGGATTAAAGGTGCATGCCACCACTGCCTGGCTTGTTTGGTTTTAAGATTTAATGTTAATATTGTTCATGACACATGTGTGTGTGTTTGTGTATTCGCATGTAAGTGCAGTATCCTCAGAGGCACAAGAGCCCTCTGGGGCTAGTTACGGTGTGCCGCTTGATATGGGTGCACAGAGCCCGCTCAGATCATCCGCATCCACTCTGAACCACAAAGCCATTTCCCCAGTCCGTCTCCATAGAGACATCCTCCAATTCATCCCTCTTCCCCAGACCTGTCAGCCTGTGCAGCCCTGTAAACCAGTCCCTCAACATCTCCCCTATCTGACGCCAGTGAGAGTAACTACTAAGTCTCGGAAGCAGAGTCTCTACCCATGAGCCTTCAGTGGCAGAGGTTTGCAAGGGCGGCTCTGAAGCTAATGACACACAGGTGCCTGTGCACCATTTTATTTTTGTTGGTTTGTTTTCAGGCACATCATCCTGAAGGCACGTCACCCCCCGTGTATATAACTAAGAACATGGACCAACACGGCCACCATCACCTCAAGACCTAAAATCAGCCAAAAACAGGAATGTAGCCCCATTTTTATTCAAAAGCAAGTCTCATGTATGACTCAGGAAACACTTTCCTCATGACTGGAAATTTTTTCTCCTTGAAATTGTTCTTGTGCTCTCCACCCTACCTTTCCAAAGCACATCAGTTTCAAAGATAGACGTTTATAGTGATGGAGGTCTGTGGCTGGATGCCCAGCCTGGTGGCTATGGCTCCCACTGCATCACAGATGATTTCTGAACTTCAGTTATGTGCTGAGGTCTGGGTGCTTCTCAGCACACCACTGGCCTTGACAACTGCTCACATTCACTTCTTGAAAAGGCTCTATTTCTACGGCACCCGTGACATCAACAAAACAGATACACCTAACACAACAACAGGTACCACGCTAAATGTTAACAGACTGTTTTTTTGGTTTTTTGAGAAACCATATGGTTTCGGTGCCTATCCTGGAGCTCACTCTATAGATCAGGATAGCCTCGAACTCAGAGAAAGCTACATAGTGAAATCTTGTCTTGGAGGAAAAAAGATTTTTCTGAGTGTTTTCAGAGCCACTGTCTTATATGAGACAAGCAAGGCAAATAGTGACATTGCTTTTTTATTTTAAATAATTTTGGGATTTGGGGGAGGTAGGATCTCCTATGGCCCCAAGCTTATTCCGTGGCTCCTTATGTAGCTGAGGAAAAGCTTGAAATTTGGACCCTCCTGCCTCTGCTTCCCCGAAAGGCTGGGATGATAGGAATGCACCTCCATGCCATTACTGGATCCTCATTTCTAAATGAGAAAACACGTTCTGATTTCCCTGGGGTTACCACTAATGTGCCAATCAGAGACAAAACCCTAATAGAACTCCAGAGTCCTTAGAGTGGGAACTATTACATCCTGATTAATACATGGCTTTGGTTTTCCTTAACGTTTTTAATTATTTGGAGCTTGCTGAAGAGATGATGTGGCATTTAAGACTGCACACTGCTCTTGTAGAGAACCAGAGCTCCATTCCAGGAGCCCATGCTGGGCAGCTCACCACTGACTCTAAGTCCTGCCTCAGCGGGTCCAATGCTCTCTTCTGCCCTCTGTGGGCACGGGACACAGCTGCACATACACACACAGAACAATAAAAAACAGGTTTTTTTTTTAAAAGCATTGAAGTTTTAAGGGCCACATGTATCATCTTTAAGTGTTTAACCACAAACACCAAAGGCATTTCTCTTACCCTCATCATAGCACACAGTTCAGTACCACACACAAAGTGTTGGACAAACGATGTTGGCAGTGAGTAAACGGTCATTCTCGTGACAGTCACTGGAAGGAAGGACTAGACAACCAGGCATACATTCACATACTTGACTAAAGGAGCACATACCCAATCACCAGGCAGTCCAAGTAATCAGAAATTCGGCTCCCAAACCCCAGCCTAGAGATGCACTCAGCCATGAGCACAGAAGACAGAGCAAGGACACCTATCAATCAGTAACAAGGAAAGCAATTCTGATATTCCATACGGAGGGTTAATGCATAAAATGACCTGCAGATGATGGAAAACTTTGGTAAAACATGTGTCACTGTAAGTCAGTCTCACAAATACAACACTAAGAAAAAAGTCTGTCTGAAACACCCTCAGAGGTGCTGCAACATG
>NC_050449.1:64326964-64446964 GCF_903995425.1 Onychomys torridus | reverse complement strand
ATACAGCGATATAAATGGGCTAATCCCTGAGAACTAACAAGACTGACCTTAGGAAGATCAACTAGAGATCACCTAGATTTGGGCAAAGATTTAAACGTAAGGATGGCCATCAAAGCAGCCACATGCAAAGCCCTGCTTCCCCACCTACCTCCAGCTCAGACCCAGGCAGACCTCAGTGTCAGAGGTGACCAACAGGCAGAGTCAGAAGATGAAGGAGTGATCAGCATGTCTGTCTCCTCGTACACATAGGAAAGGGATCCAAAGGCAGACGGGGAGAGCTGTTCGCTTGGTTCTACCTGGGCTTTCTATGGGAAAACTCTTTTCCATCCTGCTCAGCTGGCAGACCCTGGGCACCTGGGCTAAAACATGTTCTCAGATGTAAATCCAGAGTCAATATACACAGGCAGGAACTGGCCCTGGGAGACCGGCAGGGGTACATTTTCACAGAAAGACAAGATTCACAGATGAGACGTGCCAGATGCCAGGGCTGGATCTGAGCTTAGCTTCACAATACACCCTTACTTAGGTGCTAAGGCCCCGTTAGACATTGTTCTGAGCACTTAACAAAGCTGATTGAATCTTTGTAACAACCTCAGGCAATGCCTACCTATTTCATCCTCATTTTCTTCTTTCATGTATACATATAGTGTGTGTGTGTGTGTGTGTGTGTGTGTGTGTGTGTGTGTGTGTAGGGGACACATTTGTGTGTTAGCGAGCATGAGCACACCCCACAGCATATGTGTAGAGGTCAGAGGTCAACCTGTGTGATGGTTAATTTTAATTGTCAATTTGACAAAACCTAGAATAACCTGGAAGAGAGTCTCAGTGAGGGCTTCTCTAGATCAGTCAGGGTGGCCTGTGACATTTCTGTGAGGGACTGTCTTGATGACCTTGACTGGTGTGAGACGATCTAGCCTGAAAGTGGACAGTTTGGAGCCTTGGACTGGATTAGAGGGAGCTACTGAGTGCCACACATGCATTCATTCACTCTCTGCGTTTGGTTGTCGTGTAGCTGCTTCAAGTTTCTGTCTTGACACCTCCAAACTGATGACTGGAGCCTGGAATTGTAAACCAAATAAGCCTTTCTTCCCTAAGTTGCCTTTTGTTGGGACATTTTATCACATCTGTGGAATGAAGCCAGAACAACCGGGATTCCAAGCACACATTGCTGGGCCTGGCTTTATGCGTGGGTGCTGAGGATTGAACTTGGGTCCTTAGGCATGCAAAGCAAGCACATTGCCAACTGAGCTATCCTCCCCACCCCCACTACATAAACTCCAAGGTCTTTGGCACCCATGCTCTATCCTGCCCAGCCTCTTTGTGTCCTTTGGTCATGAGCTCTCATGCTTCTGAGTCATCCTTCATACTCTCCCCTCAGCTGGAAAGCCCCACTCCCCATCCCAAAAACACAGCCCAGGTAACCCTTCCAGGCCAGGCTTAGCATTCAAGAATAGTCCACCACCCTTTTTGAGATTCTCTCCATCTATTCCTCCACAACGAGTCTCCTCAAGGTTTATGCTATATATTATACCTTCAGTGAGAACAGGATGAGCTTGGAAGGGTGACATGTAATGACATCCTTTCTCTGTTGGAGACAGATCTGAGTTCAAATCCTGATTCTGCCTCATCCTAGCAGTGTGATCTGGGGTGAGGCTCACTATCTGCCAGTCTCAAGCCTGGTGGTCTTACCTACAGATCTCAAGCCTTGGAGCCAGGCACCTAGTGCCTTGCTGGCTACTTACCAGGTGGAAGGTCAGGTCACTTACTTTGTATAGGGTCTTCCCAAGTTCCCCCACTACCATCTGGCTATCTCACCACGAATATCCTTGGTCTCCTCAAAGATGGAGTTCATGCTGGTTCCAAGTACCTCCCAGTAACCACTAGCTGGACCACCTGTAGGTAGTCTTAGGGCCTATGTTGATGGAACACATGCCAGGCTTAACCCACAATCCCGACTTTGTATTCCAGAGCCATTTGGAAGAAGTTATGGAGCTACTGACATAAGGAAACCATTACAGACGACAGAGACCAGATTCCTGCTCTTCAAAAATGAAAGTGATCGCCAAGGCTGTCAGCTCCGAGTCCAGCACCCAGAAACACTGCAAGAGTGTGGCTTCAACACCTCCCAGCCGCTGGTCATGATCATCCACGGGTGGTCGGTAGGAAGTGCTGACGCGCTGTATTCTCTGTGTGTTCCTGCTCGCTGTCTTTCTTCCTAGTGGGTTGGATTTTGATAATGCTGATGATAACCTCACACATGGCCTTGGTAAAGCACCTCCCAGTTTTCTCAGTTCCAGGAGAAAGCAGGGTAGTGGAAATGTTATGCCTATGTGTATGTCTCTGTGTATGTGCATGAGAGTGTAGGTGCCTGCCAAGGCCAGAAGAGGGTGCTGGATCCCCTGAAGCTGGAGTTATAGGTAATTGTGTGCTTCCAGGCATGGGTGCTGGGAGCAGGACTCAGGTCCTCTGCAAAGGGAATACGTACTCTTAACCTTGACCCATCTCCAGCACTGCATCAAAAAGTGTTATGTTGTTATGTGGGTTCTAAGGTTCAAACTCAGGGTTCTGGATAAGGCAGGTGCTTTCCCAATGAAGTCAATCTCCTACAACAAATGAATTGGAATTTATTTTCTGTCATCTACTTGAAAATTATTTGTTTGAAGAGCTGGCCACAAACTCATCATATAGTCAAGGATGACCTTGAACTGCTGTTCCTCCTGGCTCTACCTCCAAGGCTAGGACAATAGTTGTGTGTCGCTGTGTCTGGTTTATGCAATGCTTGGGGTCGGACCTAAAGCTTCATGAATGTTGGGCAATCACTCCAATGACTAAGTATATTACCAGACATGAAAAATATTCTTGAAACCCCCACCTCACCTGCTCTAGAGAATAAACTGGCTCGCCCGTCTGACCTGTCACCTTCTTCTGTCACCTCCTGTCCTCTGCTCACTTCCTAATGCCCCTTCCTCATTCTCTTCTCTGGGTCAGCTTCCCTTCCCTATAGGCACAGTCTTAATCAGAGCCTCCTGCAGGCTGTCCCTGCCACAGCCCAGCCCTTCCCCAGGCTGTAACAATGGGTCCCTGAGTTCCCAGGCCCCAGCGCCCTCTGGTTCCTCTGGCTCCTCTGGCTCCTCCTGCTCCTGGGCCCTCTCATTCAGTTTCTCTGACCCACTCTGCTCTAAGTTCCTCCCTGGAAAGGTTCTGCCCTATTCTTGTCTGACACGACAGGCCAATATCCACCACACATTGGGTGTTCCAAAACATTTGTTAACCGAATTAATGATCAAACCAATAAGCTGGGTTTTGAAATGCAACACAAAGCTGCAGATTCCTATAGCAAAATGTGCCCTTTGGACAAACAGGATATTGAGGCCTGGCTGGGCTCCTGGAATTGTTCTAAAAACTCTAAACCCACCACTCATTCCTTTGGTCTTAACAACCATCCTGGAAGGAAGGTAACATTCCCATGCTGCTGATGAAGAAACGGAGGCACAGGGGTTAAGTAATATACATGCAAAGTAGTTCAGCTGTGATATTGGCTCTCAGTAAACATTTCTTCAATAAACACAGCTCAGCTCCCCTAGCAAGATGGGAGGATGGCTAATGGGGGTGAGGTGGGGGTGGGGTATGAGGATGGAGCTCTACCATTTCCCCTCCTGTAGTTTGACCTTAAACTCTCTCAAATTTCTCCAGTCTTCAGACACCTTTATACCCCCTTTCTGCCTCTACAAGACTGCCTGGAATACCCTAGACCCAGCTGTGACCACCTTCCTGCCTTCTCTGCTTAGTCTCCAAGGCACAAAACAAACACTGCACTCTGGGAACACAGTGGACACACCCACACGTTATCCCAAGCAGGGGACACACAGAGCAGGGCTCCAGATCTCACGTTCCTCCCACCAAAGGGAGAAGAGGGCAGGACAGCCCCTGTGGGACCCCAGGCAATGCGGAGCTGACCAGAATTCTGAAGTCAACTCTTGGACCTCATTTTCACACACTTTTCCATTATTTTAGGGCTCAGAAAGAGCTACCGTGGGGAAAGATTCAGACAGTGATTCTCAGGTGGGGAGAATGTGACAAGGTCTGGGCACACTGTGTTTTCAAAATCTGGGGTCAGAGATGGGGTTGACACCACATGGGTGGAGCTAGGGATGGGCAGACAGCTGGGCAAGAGCTCTTCAAGCCCAAATGTCCTCAGCTTTAGGCTGAGGAATCCCAGGCCGTGACCTTTCTGTTGGGGAGAAAGATCTAGAATTGTCCTTGAAACTGAGAAAGAAGAGGGCTAAGTACTCAATGACCCCGGGAACTAGCACAGGGCTCCCTCTCCCCTCCCAGCTAGGCTGACAACCTGTGGCCCACCCTCAGATGGATGGCTTGCTAGAAACTTGGATCTGGAAGCTAGTGGGTGCATTGAAGTCCCGACAGTCCCAACCTGTGAACGTAGGGTTCGTGGACTGGATCTCCCTGGCATACCAACACTATGCTGTCGCTGTCCGCAACACCCGTGCTGTAGGCCAGGAGGTGGCTGCTCTTCTCCTCTGGCTGGAGGTAAGTCCACCTACCTGCCCCTCTGACAGTAAGGGAGGAAAGCTGGTCGCCAAGAGATCTCCCTGCTACCTGGGGAGACCTCAGTGTGCAGCCTGCTGGTCTGAGACCAGACATGAGGCCTCCCTTGAGCCATCTACTCCCCACTCCCCAGCCGTCACTCCTGTGTACACCCCTCCATTATCCTGGAGCAGCAGTGTTCCATCACTTGCTAGGCTGTCCCCTGTATCCATGGTATGCTGGCTAGTGTGTTATCAACTTGACACAAGCTAGGGTCCTCTGGGAAGAGTGAACTCAATTGAGAAAATGCCTCTGTCAGAGTGGCCAGTAGATAAGCCTGCAGGGCATTTTATTCATCACCATCATCATCATCATCTTCATCATCATCATCAATGATTGGCCTGGGAGGACCTAGCCCACTGTGGGCAGTGCCACCCCTGGGCAGGTGGTCCAGAGTTGTACAAGAAAGCAAGCTGAGCAAGGCATGGAGAACAAGCCAGAAAGTAGAGTTCCTTCATGGTTTCTGATTTGGTTCCTACATCCAGGTCCCTGGCCCAACTTCCCCTCGTGGTGGACTGTAATCTGTAAGCTAAAATAAACCCTTCCCTCCCCAAGTTGCTTTTGGTTAGTGTTTTCTCACTGCAACAGAAAGCAGACCAGGACATATGAATGGCTATGAATGCATTCCATTACAAAATCATAAAACATTCGAGACCAGTGAGCTGGCTCCATGGGTTAAGACCCTTGCTACAAAGCCTGAGTTCAATCCCCAAGACCTCCACAGTAGAAAGACAACTGAATCCCTCAAATTGTCCTCTGAACACACACACACACACACACACACACACACACACACACACACACACACACACACACACACACACACACACACACACACACACACACACAATGCCATATTTTTAAAACATTGGGAAAAGAAAACTATGAGATTTTTTTTTCTCACAATGTTTAAAGTTCAAATACTCAGTTATCCATTATGAACTTTGTAAATGACAATGTCCTGTCATGATGTCACACAAAATAAATGTATATATGCTCTTGAAACCTGTGGGTCACAGTTTGGATGCCCTAGTGTGGCCTAAAACTATATTTCACCCAGTATGGCTCAGAGAAGCTGGTTTGGATACATTTGTTCAAAGGAATCTAAACATACTTAGAAGTCATCAATCCCACACAAGTATGGCATCCCCCTAATAATTACAGCCTGAAATGTAAAGACAAGGGGGCCCCCAGTTACTGCAGGGCACCAATGTCTCCCTGAAGCCAGGCAGGCCTGAGGCAACAGTCACCAGGATATCCCAAAGAAAGGTCACCCCTGTCCCCCATCACCCAAGAGGACAGTCAGTGAGTTGACAAGTCAGTTTCCCAATTATAAAGCACTTGATTCACAGGCAGCACCAAGCATGGATGGGTGCCCACAGAAGCAGGCCCTATGGAAGGCTCTTGGCCTCACACCAACCCCTCCCTCAACCCTCTTGTCCCCTCTTGCAGGAATCTGTGAAGTTTTCTCAGAGCAAAGTTCACCTAATCGGCTACAGCCTGGGAGCGCATGTCTCAGGATTTGCAGGCAGCTCCATGGGTGGAAAGCACAAGATTGGAAGAATCACAGGTAACTCTGCTGGATAACCCCACACAAGCTCGGTGGCGGCTGGGTACAGGGAGAACACACCTGCTTCCCTATGCTCATCCATGATAACACTAAACACACCCCAACAAGTCTTCTATCGGGAATTGCTGCTGTCCTATGAGAACACAGAACCAAGGACAGCCTGCTTCCTATGACCTTCCTTCCACTGAACTACTCTCAGAGCTGTTGCAAATGGGTCCAAAAGAGGATTCCAATTATATTTTGTAACAAGAAACTTTTACTGGTTTTGTTGTTTATCTGTGGGGTTTTTGTTGTTGTTGTTGTTGTGGGGGGTTTTTTTGTTTGTTTGTTTGTTTTTTGAGACCTGTCTCATATAGCCCAGGCTAGCCTCCAACTCTGTATCTAGCCTGACACTCCTGACTCCAATGTACATAAATGCCTTGCCTCGCTAGAAGCATTGCTAGAGGGGTCAGAATTCCACCAAGTGTGGATGAGAATATTGCAAGCAAACTTGAGGACTGGAATCTGTTGGGCTCCCCAGAGTATGTATAAATGCCAAATGGGTGTAATTCAAGCCCAGGAAGTCAAAGACGGGAGCCCCATGGCAAGCTGCATAGCCCTGTGAGCTCAGGGTTTGATTGAAAGACCCTAGCTCATTGAATATGGTGAAAGAACAATTAAAGATGACTCCTGCCATCCATCTCCAGGTGTTACCTGCACACCCACCCATTTGCAGAGGTGCCCACACAAACATGCACATACCACACACAGAATGGAAAAAGAAAAAACAAAGCACTTCACGAAGTGAGACATTGTCAGTCCTGAGCCCTTGGCCTCCCCATTCCAACTGGCATTGTCACATCCCAGCATTCTAAGTAGGCCACCCACACAGGAAGGCTCCGTACCCTGCAGTCATCTTGCTGTCAGCCTAAAGAAAGAAATGCGGATCACACCAAGGAGATCACACCAAGGCCACAGGTGGGGCTGGAGAGCAGGTGACCCAACAGTTCACTGTCAAGGATTGTGGCCAGGGCTGAGGCCTGCCCCCAAAGGGTGCTTCAGACAAGTCAGGGGAGGAGAGGCCATGGTGCATAGGTACTCTCCCCAGGCAGTCAGCCAGGAGCCATTCTTGTCCCTGCAAGCAGGGCTGTCGCTGGGAGCCTGGGGCTTACAAAGCCCCCACATGTCAACATTTTCACCCCTTCCTAAGATTGTTCTGGACCTTCCAATGAGTGCAGGAATCAGCTTGTTCGACGAGACTACTGAGGACACACAGGCAAATAAATACTTCCCTTGCCCAAGAAGTCAGAACTGCACATAATGAGCACCGTGGGCTGCTGCATTTTTATGCAAACAGATGCTGTAGAAACTACCAGGGGAGGCACTTAAAATTGATTTGCTTAATAAATCAAGCATTCACTCATAACCTGATTGTTACCTCCTGATCTGCAAACCTCTTTCCCCTTAGAATAATGCCTGGCCTGGCGGATTTTCAGCACCGTGAATTACTATGGCTTTACAGCAGAAATGTTAGCACCTAAGGTTCTGGAGAAGCACCACACACTCATTTCCTTTTCCTGCTAGCTCAGGAATGTGCAATGATATCAGAGCTGGGAAGAGAGCCTTCTGTTGCTCTCCCCTCACTGATCTATGCCAGCTTTCATTTTCTTACCAGGGCTGGACCCTGCAGGCCCTATGTTTGAGGGCGCTTCCCCCAGCGACCGTCTTTCTCCAGATGATGCCAGTTTTGTGGATGCCATTCACACCTTTACCCGGGATCACATGGGCCTGAGTGTGGGCATCAAACAGCCCATTGCCCACTATGACTTCTACCCCAATGGGGGCACCTTCCAGCCCGGCTGCCACTTCCTGGAGCTCTATAAACACATTGCAGAGCATGGCTTAAGCGGTAAGAATGGGAAATCATAGCCTAGAGCCTTAGCCTGTTTCTCACACTCTCCTGAGGTCTCAGGGACCACCTCAGCAAGGATAGAGCCCCCAGTGTAGGGTCTCAAAGGCCTCTTGAGGGGCTGGTGGTCCCCAGGCAGCTGCTCCCTGTGACAGTTCTGAGGGCCTTGGAGAAACACCGTCAGAAACCATCACTTCCCACTCCTGCCCAGAGACACAGGAAGCTGTTCCAGGGGCATTTGCCCTTGCTGAGTCCTGCCCCCACCTGTTGTCCTCTCCTTTCTGGAACTTTCCACCTTTGGGAATTTCCACTCTCTAGAGCCACAGGAGGGTGTATGACGTGTGTGTGTGTGTGTGTGTGTGTGTGTGTGTGTGTGTGTGTGTGTAAATATTGAAGCTAGAAGACAACCTCCACCTTGGTTTTGGGAACATGGTATCTCACTGGCTTGGTTCTCAATGATTCAGCTAGGGTGGCTGCCTCAAGGATCTGCCTGTCCCTACCTCCCCAGCATGGGGACTGCAAACACACCACCACACTTGGCTCTTGTACCTGAGTTCTGGGGATTGGACTCAGGCTCCGTGCTTGCATGGCAATCATCTACTGACTGACCACTGTCCTCACTCTTCCCCATGCGATTTTCAGCAGCAGATCCATGGACACGCACATTGATAGCACACATGGGATAAAAAGGAACTAAAGAGCATGCCAGCCACCAGCAACCACACCTTCCAAGAACAGGGAAACTGCAGGCGTCCCAGATTTCTCATTGTTAGGTCATCCAGATGAGAGCACGCCAGGTGACTCTACGACAGCCGAAGACCCCAATTCTACATACTTGCTTCCCACCCCTATCATCCAAATCCAGGCTGAGCACTTCCTGGGGATTCTATCACCACCCTCACCTCTCCAGTACTAGAAAGCCCTTTGCATACCCCACTGCCTCACCAACTCCAGTTGGCTGCACTCCAGCATTCCTCTACACCCCAGAGCCTTCTGGGAATTTTCCCTATCTGTTTTTACATCTGCCCAGAAGTCACCCTTCCTCCGGTCAGCAACAGGTCCCAGCTGATTCACCCACTCTCTTCTCAGAGCTACAGCCCCTCCTTGCAAAGCTCAGCACAGGCCCCAGGATGGTATTTAGTCACCACTCACCTAGCAAAAACATTTTTGACCAGTTGCTGCCATTTTCTCTTCTATGCTAAACTTAAAATGACATAACTAATTATATGCACCCCGCTTTCCTAACCGGGGGTAAGGAGGAACTTCAAGTCCTCCATCCCTTTGTTTAAAGTGCTCCCATTCTGGGCCATTCCCCCAGCCACACCTATGCAGAAGGCAGCTTGATAACAGCTTTCCACCCTACCCCACCCTACCCCACCCCACCCCACCCCACCCCGCACAGAGTGAGTTACCCAGGCCAGGGAATGTCTTTGAGGCTGTTTTCTCATTTGTTTGAACAGCTGCCTCCAGGCATTGCTGGGGAACGGTTGAGGAGTCAGCAAGCAGTACAGCCCTCCTAACAGTCACGAGCAGACCAGAGGACCCATGTTGCATTGAGTCTTAAAACATTAGAGGAAGTGGCTCCAGGCAAGGTGACCTGTGCCTGACCTGGCTTTAGGTATTTCTGTGTCTTCTGGCTGCTCCCTGACATCACTTTAGATAATTTGCTACAGATTAGATTAGAAATTGGAAAGTTTTCTTTAAAAAAGGTCAAATTTCACGATGGGAGGATGGGTATATAGCTTCACAGGCAGAGAGCCTGCACAGCATACAGGAAAATCTGGATGTCAGCACCTGCTCTGCATAAAACCAGACATGGAGTAATCTCAGGCAGGAGGTCAAGGCCAGCCTGGGTAACAGGAGACTTTGTCTTAAAAGAAAAAGGTTGATGGACCAGGAAGATGGTTCAGTGGGTTTGGGCATTTGCCATGCAAGCTTGATGACCTGAGTTGGGTTCCAAGAACCATGCCAAGGAGAAAGGAGAACATGATTCCTGAAAGTTGTCTTCTCATTTCAGCACCTGCTCTGCACACACACACACACACACACACACACACACACACACACACACATCCAGACACACACACACACACACACACACACACACACACACACACACACACACACACACACACAATTTAAGTTTTATTTTTATTACATTTTAGTTATTTTGTATATGTTGGGGGGCGTGTGTGTGTGTGTGTGTGTGTGTGTGTGTGTGTGTGTAGGCTACTTATAGGAGTTTGATGTTAGTCACAGAGATCACATTCAGGTTTGGCAGCAAGCCTCTATCTTCAATAAGCCATCTTGCTCTACCCCAACCCACCACCACCCCAGAATATTAAACACATAAAAATTGTGCTTTGGGGATTAGGCCCTAGACCTGGATGACCTGGCTGTGGTAATGTGGTAAGAAAAGCCCACAGCCCTAGCCAAGTAACTCTCTGTCTAGACCTCAGCACTGGGCCTTTGCTAACCATGGGGGAATTCCTCAGAAGCAAGCTGTGCTATCTGGCTTTTTCCTCGTAACATTGGGTGCTTATAAAAACACCTCCTAATCCATGTTATCATAGCAGGCTGATCTCAGTGTAGGACCTACAGAGGTCTACTTTCTTTAGCTTTCTATTGCAACAGACTCATTGTCTGGGGGAACTCAGCAATCCTGCTACACACACACACGCACACACACACACACACACACACACACACACACACACACACACATATGCCTAGGACTGAAACCATAAGTCTCTTTGTTGGTACCATGTAAGACAAATTGCTAACTGGTCTTATTAATAGAAACCCCAGAGCCAGATATTGGGGTAAAAACTGAGAGATCAGAGGAGTAGAACAAGCCACTGCCAACCTCACCTTACCAACTCCTCAGCCTCCAGAGGAGCTACTTCCTGTATACTCACGCCTATATACCCTTCTGTGCCTGCCCTCTTACTTCCTCTCTCCGCCCAGCTATATCACTTCCTCTTTCCACCCAGCTCTGTCACTTCCTGTCTCAGATCTCTATGGTTAACTAGCGTTGGGATTAAAGGCATGTGCCACCACACCTGGCTCTGTTCTCAGTGTGGCCTTGAACTCACAGAGATTCATCTGAATCTTTGCCTCCCAAATGCTAGGATTAAAGGCGTGTGCTACCACTGCCTGACCTCTATATTGAACATAGTGGCTGGCTTTTTCCTCTGATCCCCAGATAAGCTTTAGTGGGGGACACAGATAAAATAGCTGAGAGTGCTGTCTTTTTGTCCTAGCCATAACCCAGACCATCAAATGTGCCCATGAGCGCTCGGTGCACCTCTTCATTGACTCCTTGAGACACAGTGATCTGCAGAGTACAGGCTTCCAGTGCAGCGACATGGACAGCTTCAGCCAGGGCCTGTGTCTGAACTGCAAGAAGGGCCGTTGCAACACTCTGGGCTATGACATCCGCATGGATTGGTCAGGCAAGAGCAAGAAGCTCTTCCTCATCACCCGAGCCCAGGCCCCCTTCAGAGGTGAGTGTCCTACCTGAAGGTTCAGGAGCTCCTTGTGGGATTCAGTGTCAAGGAAGGAAGTCAAGGAAGAAGAGCTGTACATATGCACAGGGTTGTAGGGACCAACTAACACTCTGAGAATTCAGCTCAGTCTTTCTGCTTTGTCTCACCCACCAGTCACCCACCAGTGTTTTGTCCACTGACAGAACCCACCTCAGGGGCTCAGTGCAGCTTGGCAGGCAGCAAGTCCCTTGGGAACAATAATTTCTCTTTATTTCAGTACATTATCTTTCTCCAGGAACATCCAATGAGGACAGTACCACCTTGCCAGTGATACGGAGGGGACTCATCAGGACTGCCTGAAACCAGCCAGGGATAAAGCTAAGGGCTGAGTCCTTAGTCTCCCAGTTCCTCCTCACTCCTTCCAATGAGCAAGGGTTTCATGGGTCCAAGCTGATGTCCCTCACCATGGGATCAGTGTGTCCGAGGCCATATCAGACTGCCCTGGGGAAGCTGTAGATGACACCCTGTGAGACTTATCTGGTCAACTCTGTCATCAATATATCATTGTCCAGTAAGGGTAGCCATCCACTCACCCTATGTGGCCATTTAAATACTTTTCACATTTTTTTTTCAAGACAGGGTTTCTTTGTATAGCTTTGCGCCTTTCCTGGAACTCACTGTGTAGCCCAGATTGGCCTTGAACTCAGAGATCTGCCTGCCTCTGCCTCCCAAGTGCTGGGATTAAAGGCATTTGTGCGCCACCGCCACCACCACCACCACCACCACCACCACCACCTGGCACTTTTCACATTTTTTATTACTTGTATTTATCATATAATATTTGAGGAGGGAGGGGGGAATGTGCCATGGTGCACTTAGGGACATTAAAGAACATTTTGCAGAAGTTAGTTCTCTCTGTCCACCATGTGGGTCTCAGGGATTGAACTCAGGTTGTTGGGCTTGTCAGCAAATGCCTTTACCTCCTGAGCTACCTTCTAAATCCTGATTTAAATACTCAAGAAAAATTAAAAAAAAAAAACACAATGCCATTCCTCATACCAGCCTCCATTCAAAGGCTCAAATAAATACATGGCTGCAAAGTTGGACAACACAGAAACGAAACATTCCAATCTTCTAGAACATTCTATTGATAGTGCTGGAACAAGGCTTGTAACGAAGGCCACATAACTACCCCTTCTCCAACGCCATGGCCATGGTCATCTCTGATGTGGGCTCCCAGCCACCACCAGCATTTTGAAAGCCACATGTAGAACCTTAAAAAGAACACATTTGCCCAACCCTGGTGTGCTGAGAAGCCACATTCATATTTTTCTAGGACAAGTGCTGTACCTTTTTGCTCAGGGTCTAGCATGTGGAGATAAATGGCACCTCCTCATTGTAGCTTTACTAAGTTGGCCCACATTCCCCTGGCTCCCTGAGATAGTTGATGGGACCATCAAAGGATCTGTTTCTCTATAACCCTCCCTGCCAAGATTTACTTACACGCAGCTGAGAGCAGCTTTGGCCAAAGACAATCAGGAAATGGCCACCCAGTGGATCCAGGCAATTCATCAGCCACTCCTGTCCTCAGGCAGTTGGGAGGAAATGTTTCCAGGCTGGAGGCTGCTTTTAAAGGATAGGAAGGAATCCCGTATTGAGTCCTGCTTAGCTATGGCTGGGTTGGTGTCACCCTCTTGAACACTCAGATGAGGTAACTGGGTGGAGGGCAAGCTGAAGGTACTCTGCTAGCATCATGCTGTGCTTATTACCGTAGTAACAGAAAGAGGGGAGGGGAGACAGAGACAGGCTGGAGAATGCTGTAAGTTGTGTTGCCTTCAGAGTTCCTATAGGCACTTCAAGGTCAGAGAGGTCACAGGATTTGTGAGTGGTAAGCACCATATTTAGTTGCAGCTAGCCTGGCCTGGCTAGTTCTCCATCTTTTCACTTCCAGTAACCTCGAAAGTGTCTGACACAGACCCAGAGTGACCTCACCGTCCTGACATATTCCACTCAGGGCCTCCTCGGCCTCTCCATTCCCCCGGGACCTCTAGGTGACCAGACAAACTGCCACTCGAGGGGTCTGTCTGTCTTTGGCTTTTCTCAGCTAAGTCTTCGGGAGGTTTCACTGTATTCCAGGGAGAGTTCCAGAAGAAAGAGTAAGAAACTTGAGATCAGCACCAGGAATGGTGATGTTTTAGCCACAACATAAGGAATGTCACCAAGTGTGGAGACGAGCCACTAAAATGGGCCTTTCTATCAGGCCTCACCTGCCTGGCCAGTCCCGCAGAGAGGGAGCAGAAGAGACATGAAGTGGCGCCTTCTAGAAGGCAAGGACATCTGTCACTTCCAGGTGCTGTGAGAGCATTCCGTCTCAAAGGCAGAGCAGGCAGTCGAGTTACAGAGGGCACAGGGTGTTGGTGGCAAAGGGAACCAAACTCTGCCTTTGCCTTCCAGATGAGGACCACTGTCACCACCACACAACGAAGACACAAGGGACTGAAAACAGGAGGCCAACCACATTATATACCACACATGTGTGCACGCGCGTGCACGCGCATACACACACACACACACACACACACGCATATACATACTTATTCACAAGCATATAAACATAAACACATACATGCTTATACACACCTACATATATATACACACATACACATGCATAAACTTACATACACATTTACATAAACATGTATATATATGTACATATATACATGAATGAATATGCATACTACATGCATTTACACATGAATACAGCCATGCATACATTTACATATATACACACAAATAAACATATACATACAAATATAAACATGTACACAGATGCAGAGAGACATTCATACACATGCATATACAAGTACACACAAATATACCATATACATACATATATACAAGTACACACATGCATATGCACACATATACACATGCATACACACATTTACTTACATACGTTCAGATACATGTATACACATTCATGTGAGTAGATCCATGCAGACACACAAGGACATACATATATATATATATATAGAGAGAGAGAGAGAGAGAGAGAGAGAGAGATACACTTCGATGCACCATACACAAATGCATACACAGACACACAAGCATTCTTATGTATTTCCCTATCTCCATTCTCAGGCAGTCAACAACATCCCAAAAAGCTCCCCACAGAAGGGGTAGGTAGCCAATCTCATGGCATCTGGGCATCAGGCAATGGGGCCCTAAGTGAACCCAGATATGCGTGCTAGAGTAAACACATACCCCACATACACATACTTACAAAGTCCCTCACCCCTTCTCCCTTCCCTGACCCTGCCCTGGGCTGTCCCCTGCCTCAGCACTCAGGACCACACCTCCTTGGGCCCTTAGTCCTGTGAGGCCAGCTTCCCTGAAGTGTGAGAGTCCCGGCCCTTCAGGGAAGCACCAAGAGCTCATTCCTGCATCTCAGTGAGATAAAACCCACACCCAGGGGAGCAAAGCCTTTTGTGATGCTTGCAGAGGAGGTCCTAAGACCTCGGGACCCAGTAACAGTTCACAGAGGAAAAAAGAGAGGAAACGAAACATTTTCTTTTCACAAATTCTATAGCTTGTGTTCACCATGGCCACTGCGAGGAGAAAAATTGGGGGTTTGTTTGTTTTAATAAATAGCACTTGTAGAGTCCACAATGAATGAGAATCCAGCATTTTTCATGGTGTGGACTCACTCCAGGTTTCTGCTCTGGAGGGAGTCACCTCATCATTCCAGGTCAGCAGACTCCTTCAGGCCTTTTATCTACAAGATGTGAAATCGTTTCTGTGTCAGAACACAGGCTTATCTGGACTCTTTGAAGTCACATGGTGAATTTTTTTTTTTTTTTGGCCAAATCATTTATTAGCAACCCAATTAAACACATCATAAGGTCAGCAAGCAATGCAGTCATGCTTCCCTTCATCTTCGTGATTCTATGAGCATCTGAGAAAAATGCTCAAATAAGAACCAGTAATCAGGTTTTGGTCAGGGACTGCACCCAGAGTCTTGCACATGCCAGATGAGCCTTCTCCCTGCTGAGCCACATCCACACCTAGGAGGCTTTTTCATGTTGAATTCAGTTTTCTTCAAGATTTCCCCCAAAAGGTGGCCTATAGTGACAACGCAGAGTCCCAGTGCAGATGTGGGGTCTGCAGGAATGCTCTCTGAATATGGGTGACCCCAACATCATGGAGGAGAGGGGGCCCCCCTCAGCCAGGTCTGCTGTGAGCGCCCCAGGGAACAGCTCACTCAGCCTCAATTCACATAGGCCTTTTGTTATCATTTCATTATCTTATTTTATTTTATTGTTTGTTTTGTTTTTAATTGATTTTGGGGGGCATGCTGCAGGGGTGTGGGGCACATACAGAGGGGCTGGGAGGTAAGCAGGATTGAGGTGCATGATGTGAAATTTCCAGAGTTAATAAAGAGTTATGTAAAGAAAAAAAAAAAAAAAGAGGTGATTCGGGGCTGTCTAGATGGCTCAGTGGTATAGAGCCCTGGCTGCTCTTGAGAGGCCTCATCAACTCCCAGTACCCACATGTCATTGTCTTATTTTAATTTAGCTGATTTGGATTTTTAAGATAGGACCTCACTATGTAGCCCAAGCTGGCCTCAAACTTGTGGTGGCCCTTGTGCCTCAGCTTTCCAAGTTCTGGAATTCCAGCTGTGTGCCACCACATCTGGCTTTCTGCCTGTGCATGCCTTCTTCCCTCCTGGCGTCAAGGCAGCCCTCCCTCGTAGGCTGTGTGAGCTCAAGGGGCCTTGATGATCAGCTCTAACAGCACTGCTCCCAGGACCCCCAAACTGCAGCCTCTGGGATGTGGAAATCTGTCTCCTCCTCCCATAGAGCACTTAGGAAAGGAGGCGAGAAAAAGCACATATCCAATTTAGGGACAAGAAACTCTCCCCTGCTGGTCATGGCTGGACCTTCAGGAGACAGGAAGGAGGCCTCTGCTGTAGGGTCAGTCTATGATGGATGTTACCGGGTGGCACAAACACTTTGCCCTGGGCTACTTCGGGGTCAAGCATTTGCCACTAATTTCAAAGGGCACACACCACTTGTAGGACACCAACTTTAGGTGACATGAGACGGGTCTTTTGCCTGCAGATACCCAGTTTGGAGCTCTGTCCCACTTTTCACTATCCAGATAACTGTCGATCTCTAACCCTTGGTGCCCATGTCGGAAATTCATTAGGATCATCAGAACCCATCAGTGTAGGGTTCAGCTGAGAAACAGGACCCCACTGTCTGGCCTGGGTCTGTGGAAGTGCAACTCCATGTAGAGGTGAGGGAATGAAAGGGAATTAGCAAGGACTGTGGCAATCCCTGAACTTGACATCAGAAGCGGTGAGCACAGGAAAGAATAGACCCTGGGAGATCCCGAACGAGCTGGGAGGAGAGGCTGCTGCTGATTGTGGAGGTACAGCTGCTGCAGAGTCAGCTCCAAAGCACCAGGGTCAGAGGAAGGTCCCTGGCTTCTCCCCTCGGCACCTCCCCAGTGCCCAAACCTGCCTAAAATCCTACCAGCAAGACTGCATGTGGATACAGCCAAAGCCACATCCCAGATTCAGAGGTAGGCAGAGAAGGGCAGAGAATAGATGGGACCCCAGGGGTACCCACAGCAAAGAGAGCCAACATGTTGCCATTATTTAATTTCACTAAGAGAACCAAAAATGAGGTTTGAGGATATGGCTGAGTTGGCAGAGAGCTTGCCTAGCATGCATAAAACTCTGGGTTCAATCCCCTGCGCTGCATAAACTTGATGTGGTGGTACACACCTCCTATACTTGGGAGGAAGACGCAGGAGGACCAGCAAGCAGCTCATGGCCAGCCTTTGTTACGAAACAAGTTCAAGCCAGCTTGGGTACTTGAAACCCTCTCAGAAAATCAAAATTGAAAAGGAGAACCAAAGAATGAGGGGATGGGTAGGTAAAACATTTAGTATATTAACGTGTAGCTCGATGTGCCGTAGCGAAGGTGCTTGATTATTATTCCTCATTACAGTGGGGAGGGGGACTTGAATGCAATGTGTCTGTTTATTGCTCCTTAACCAAGATCCCACTATGTACTCCATGGGTGTCTAATGAGTTTTGTCCTATTGTGGTGATTCCAGAAGTGACAAGATTCGCTCCCCTAAGATTGTACTCAGGGAGCTAGGATATGCACACTGAAGCCCACCAGACCTGGCTGAGGGTGGCAGGTCTCTGGAGAGACAGCCTAAGTGCCAGCTCCTTCAAGGCAGGGGCACCACAGCTGTTTCTGCTCTTGATTACTTTTTAAACATTTGGAAAAGCTCCTTTCCTAATAAGAGAATAATGGAAACACTCACTGGAGGAGGCGTGGATCTTGGAGAAAAACATCAACCCTGACTACTTCTCCAGGAGAAGTGGTTACAAGTTCTGGCAATATACAGACTCCTGTGACTTTTGGGAATATGTGGACTTCCATGCTTCCGGTTGTGTAGAGTTTGCCCTCATATGCCATGGACAATTCCAAGCACTGTGGTTATAACTTTTTTTCCCTTTTCATTTCTTTCATCAAGTGAAATAACTTGGGAAAATATCTTTATATATTTTTTGTTTTTAAGTTACGTGTGTGTGTGTGTGTGTGTGTGTGTGTGTGTGTGTGTGTGTACTCACTGCAGGTACTCACTGTGCTTGTAAGTCGTTGTGAGTGCTCAGACTCACACCTGGGTCTTCTGCAAGAGCAGTACATGCTCTTAACCGCTGAGTCATCTCCAGCCGTCTCTCTAGCTCTTGGAAACAATCGCTTTTCATGGCTTCTAAGAGTAAAGCACATGGCTGGGCACATGATCTCAGAGTGGACTGTCCAACTTCAGGCCTTAGTCACAAGAAGGCGAGCAATGCACTTTGCTTCCTAGAAGCCTGTTTCTCCCTTCAGAAGATGCCATCACAAGGAAGATAAAGCCTGCTCTGTAGAAACCATGTGAAGAAAATTAAGGCCCTTGCATGAGAAGCTCAGCCTCTGTGACTCAGGATGCCGCAGTTACCAGGACTGTAACTACTAGCTGGCCCAGCAGCATGCACCTGTCTTCCCAGCTCCTCAGGCTGAGACAGAATAATTACTTGAGTCCAAGAATCCAAAACTAGCCTGGCTAACATAACAAAATCCCATCTCAGAAACAAGACATCATTTTACCAGTATTGACTAGTCAAGGTGTTCCTGGTTTCTATTTACTTATTTAATTTATTTGGATTTTTGAGAAAAGGTCTATCTGTGTAGTCCTGGCTGTCCTGGAGCTTGCTGTATATATAGACCAGGCTGACCTCATACTCACAGAGATTCTCCTGCCTCTGCCTCCCAAGTGCTGGGATTAAAGGCGTATACCACCATGCCCAACCCTGATTTATTATTAAAAAATTATTTTGACTCTTTGCCCCCCAATTTAAATCATTTTTTACATTTCAACTTTTTTCTTGGGATATACAGGAGTTATTGATATGGGAGCTCTTGGTCCCAGGGTATAAACATTTAAAAGTTCAGCTGCCAGAGCGGGGCTGTCTGGGCTTACATCTCTGTAATGCTACTTGCCACCAGTGGTGTGAGCCTCAGAAAGTCGCCGAACCTCTGTATGCTGCACATTCCTCTGTAAAATGAAATAATAATGGTATCGATTGTTGTGAGAGTTAAATGAGATAATATCTGCAAGGCACCTGGTGGGACAGCCATAGTTCTGCTCATTCACCCCAACACCATGGGAGCAAATGTGTAACCAGCGCCAATTATCCCCTATAACGGAAGGCCAAATGGAAAATCCACGGCTCTGGGTATTCCGTAAGTGCTTAGGAATACACCCACCTCTTGCTTGGAGCAGCACAGGAGGCCAACCCCTGCCACTTGTATTTGTCCACGTTCCAGGGTTCCTACCCTAGTGCCTGCAGCCTGTGTCCCAGCTAGAGCTTTCCTTTCTGCCTGGGTTCAATTTATAGCACTACCTACTCCGTACAGGGTTTCCCTGACAACCACCAAATAGTGTAAGACTGACCCAAAAGCCTCTGGGAGGAGAAGCCAGGGTCCTTCCTCCCCACAGCTGCCGCCCAAGTGTTTAGTCTTATTCTTCACCCACGGCCTTTTGTAATGTCAGGGCATCCAGCCTGAGGATCTGAGCACTGATAAGTACAGGGTGTGACTGTGTTAAGGTAGACAAGAGAACAGGCTTCCTCCCAGAACCCTGCAGAAGAGCACATTGGATGGCTGGCAAGACAGTCTGAGAGATCTAGAACCAGAGTCACCCCCTCCCATGGGAAAGTGGGCTCACGGGACCTGCAGAAGCTTGATGCAAGGAACTACCTAGAACATGGAGGTGTGGTCATTAGTGCCAGGAGAACAACAGTGGGAAATGGCCATGAGTCCTGAGGTCAGAGGACACCCTTGGGTGTCAGTCCTCAGGGGCCAGCCACCTTTTTGAGACAAGGTCTCTTCGGTCTTGGAGCTTTACCAAGGCCAGCTGGCTAGGAGGCTCCAGGGACCCTCTGTGCTTGCCTCCAATCTCACAACAGCTGGGATTACAATCAAGTCCGCCACACTTGGCTTGTATGTGGAGATTTAACTCGGGTCCTAACACTTGTGAGGTTCACTGACTGCGCCACCTCCTGAGTCCCCAGTTCCACTACCTTTCAACAGACAATCCTATCTCGTTTATTTTTGTGGTGCCTGGGAAGGAACCCAAGGCCTCCCACATGCTAGGTCTCTTACAGAGCTGTATCCCCAGCCGCCATCATTACTATTATAAATACAGTATGAGTTCTGAGTCATATTCAGGATACATAGAGAGGAAAAGGAAGAAAACTAATATCATTCATAGCCCCAGGGTGAAAGAACAAACATTGCTAACATTTTGGTACCTATCCATTTAAACTTTTTCCTCTGCATTTTTAAATTTTAAAAAAGCGGAGGAGTTTAAATTTGTAATTCCTATATAAATAGTTGGGCGGGGGAATGTTTGACTATAGCCCCAGTACTGTGGACAGTGAGGCAGGAGGATTGTGAGTCTGAGTCCAGCCTGGGTTACACAAGATCCTGCTTCATTTAAAACATGTACTTAGTTGGTAGAGAATTTGCCTAGCATGTACAACATTGAATAAACCAGGTGTGGTGGAGCACGTCTGTGATCCTAGCACTCAGGGAGGGAAAGCAGAAGAATAAGAAGTTCAAGGTCAGGGCTGGAGAGATGGCTCAGGGGTTAAGAGCTCTTCCAGAGGTCCTAAGCTCAGTTCCCAGCAACCCCAGGGTGGCTCACAACCATCTACAATAGAATCTGATGTCCTCTTATGGCATGCAGATACATATGCAAAGCACTCATACATGAAATATAAATAAATAAATAAAATTTAAAAAGAAACTCAAGGTCATCCTTGGGGGAAAAAAGCCCTACTTAATCTCTGCTCCTCTCTTCCCTCCTCCTCCTCTAGTTTACCATTACCAGTTCAAGATCCAGTTCAGCAACCAAATTGAGAAGCCAGTAGAGCCCACTTTTACCATGTCACTTCTGGGAACAAAAGAAGAAATGAAGAAGATTCCCATCACACTGTAAGTACCGGTGTGGCCCCATCTGTGGTGTTGACACTTTTCGGTGGGTACTCCCCACTGTGGCTGCCAGACATGCTGCTCAGTGAGACACCTACCCAATCTTGTCTCTCACATTGTATCCCAGGCTCACCCAGCTCAGGAAAGGGTCCCTGAGCACCATCTGTGAAAGTGATGGGATCATTGCCACTCAGGTGTGCAATGCAGACAAGACCCGGGTGGGGAAAAGCTGTGAGGGTGGGGCATGGGTCCTCACAAAGACCCCCAAACACTTCTCCAGTGAGTTCAGGAAAACATGTTCAGAAACAAAACTAGAATTATTCCCTTTGTCACAGGTGTGCAAGCTCAGTCAGCAGGGAGTGCCAGCCCAACCTCCACCCCACCCATGACATACCTGCTCACACCAGCAGCCTCACAATGCCTCACTCAGACTCCTCAGCTTTCCCAGCCAGATAATGACCATGGGCTTTTCTGGCATCTCAACCCTCCCCATTGACCCCCTCAGGGAGTGACATCAGCTGAGTGTTCCTTTCAGGGACAGCTCTTAGCTTCCGAAAGATTGTCCCCAACTTTGGGTCCCCGATCCTGACACTGATTCAGACACTCACCAAATCCTTACCATTGCAGTGTTCTGCTGGGAGGATATGCTGAGGTTTTGCTCACACCCCAGGGACTGGGTAGATACCCACGTCAGTCCTCTCCACAGCACATGGCAGAAGGAGCTGAGACGAGCCATGCCAGGGAACTCTCCAGCCAACTTGTTTCACTGGGTCGGCCCAGTGCTACCTCTGTATTGTCAATAATTTCCCCTAAGAGATTGTTCTGGATCATAGAAAGGGCATGGAACCGGCCTCTCTCAGTGACGGGGACGGTATGATCTTGGAGACCAACCAGTAAGCAGAAGCAGGAACAATGCCTCCAGGTAGTGCTGCAATCTTGCTGCGAGTCAATGAATCCTTTCCTGTGTGTGTGTGTGTGTGTGTGTGTGTGTGTGTGTGTGTGTTTTCTGTCCCGTTAAGCTGTGTCGCTTTAATGGATGGTTCCGTTTATACCAAGAGAGCCCTTTTTATACTAAGAAAGGGCGGAAAAGTGTGGTATAGGGTGTCTGTGTGTCAGCCACAGAGACAGTCCAGCTCCATCGCCCAACTCCACCAAGCCAAAAGATGTTAACTCTGGTCATGACAGCAAACTATCTCAGACCCTTTTTGATGTGATAATATGGAAAACAATATGATTTCCTGATTTTACTGTCAGGGAAACCCTCTGTAGCCTGTCTTACCCACTGCCAATTATTGTCTATTGAACACTGATTTTGGAAATGCAACAAAAATACCCCAAAGTCACTTTGGTATCCTGAGTGTGCCTCCGTGTCACTTGGCTGCTACAGCTAAACTTGGTTAACTGGTTTCCTTTGTATATTTTCAAGGGGCGAAGGAATTACCAGCAATAAAACCTACTCCCTCCTTATCACACTGGACAAAGACGTCGGCGACTTGATCATGATCAAGTTCAAGTGGGAAAGCAGTGCGGTGTGGGCCAATGTCTGGAACACGGTGCAGACCATCATGCCATGGGGCATAACACCTCACAATTCGGGCCTCGTTCTGAAGACCATCTGGGTCAAAGCTGGAGAGACACAGCAAAGGTGACATAAACATCTCTTCACACTGTGCCTGAAGGTTCCAAGCAGCTTCCCATCTCAGCCTCCCATCAGGCACAGGAAGTGGGTACCATGATGCCCTAGTGATGAGGCGCAGGGAAGACATGGGGCCCTCCCTTCTTCATTTGGCCCAGGGTGGAAAACCAAAATGAACACTCAGGTCTTCTGACTGCTTGGCCAGCTCCTTCCTATCTGTATCTGTCAGCTCCTCCTTTGGAGTCCAAGACTTCATGAGCCCAGGCAGGGTACAGATGGTCACTGGGGAAGGATTACTGAGAGCAGTCACATTCTGCTTTGTTCCTGAGTCAGAGAAAGGCCTGGGAGACTGCAAAATCTCTCTCTCCATTCTCTCTCTCTCTCTTGCTCTCTGTCTTAGAGTGTGTGTGTGTGTGTGTGTGTGTGTGTGTGTGTGTGTGTGTGTGTGTATTGTGTCTCTTTCTCTTTTTCTGTTTCTTTGTCCCTGTCTATCACTTTCTCTGTGTTTCTGTCTCTGTCTCTATGTCTCTGTCTGTCTGCCCCCCTCCTGTCTTAGATGCCAAAGAGTCATTGGGAAGCTTATTAGATATGCTGAGTTCTTGAACCCACATGCAGAGCTTCTGATCCAGTGTCTTAGAAGAGACCTAGGAAAACCCTGAAGAAACTTGATAAGAACAATGTGGCCGGGTGGCGGTGGCACACATCTTTAATCGCAGCACTCGGGAGGCAGAGCCAGGCAGATCTCTGTGAGTTTGAGGCCAGCCTGGTCTATAGAGTGAGATCCAGGACAGGCACCAAAGTTACACAGAGAAACCCTGTCTCGAAAAACCAAAAACCACCCCCCCAAAAAAACCAACAATGTGACACCCCGCCCCCCAGAAATGCCACTTCTTGTGGCATGTTATCTCTCCTGGACCCAAAGTTCCTGGGGACAAGTAGGGGTTGGGATGGGAATAGGAAAAGAAGAAAAGGGAGTATGGTCCAGTGGTGCTAACAGACTTAGCAGAGCAGAGGGATGCTCAACTCCCTTTGCCATGGCAACCACACTTTCGTATAGCTTTGTATTCTCCATGGCAGGACAATTCTGTGTTCTGAAGGCCCTTTCCTAGCTCTGCCACCTTCCTTATGGGAAGCCCAGTTCCCTTTTTGGCTTAGCAGAGAGGGCAAACAGTAGGCTGCTCACCTCTGAACCCCATGCCTTCTCAGCCTCAGTTTTCACTGCCTGGAGCCTGCCCATGGCAGATTTATGCCTCAGTCCCTTATGCAACTGCACTCTGAGAGTTTATCTCCCCGGAATGCAAAATCATGGCGACTGTTGAAAGCATATTCCACAGCTATCAAATGACCTCCACATGATCAGTCTGAGAAAATTAAACCTCTCCTCTTCTCACACCCTTCGCTATTCTTGCAAGACTGTGAAGGCCCTTTAGGTCAACAGTCCTTCTGAGCCCTGCCCCTCTCAACACTCTCTTGGCTAGAGATAACTGCTCAGGTTCACTGTGGCAGTGTCTGTGCCGTGCCCTACAAGGAGGCAGAACACGCCACACTGCTGTCTACACCGATGCACACCTCATGGGACTGAAAAAGGGAAGGGAGGAGGGAGGAGGCTTAGTGAGCTCCCAAAGCACAGAGGACATGGGACAGAGTGATTGTAACATTATCTCACATGACCTGACAGAGGTAGATTGCAGTGTGAATCAGGAGCCTGGCTAGAGAGCGTCTAAGCCTAGACCTGCCTTGCTTGGGTCAGACTCGTTCCCTTTTCTGGCTGGTATGCTGTTTTAAGTGGTGCCTTCCTCCATTAGTCTTGGCTCCATTAATCTGACTTTCTCTAGCCCAATTTAGCAGAATTGCAGCACTGGGTATTAATAACAGGTGCATGAGTTCCTTCCTCTGGGTTGTGGGATGTGCGTGCTTAAAAGGGATGAGGGAGGCTCAGGAGATAGGCTAGTCAACGATGTGCTTGCCTTGCAAGCACAAGGACCCACGTAAGAAAAGCTGGGTGTATTGGCATGATCTTATAATCTCAGTGCTGGGAGGGGAGGGAGTGGAGACAAGCTGCCTAGGGCTCCTTGGTCAGCCAGTCTAGCCTACTTGGTAAGTTCCAGACCAATGAGAGACTGTCTGAAAAGTACAAGGTGGACAGTGTCTGAGGAAGGATGCCTGAGGTTATCCTCTGTCCTTCACATGTGCACACTTCTCTACATGCACACATCCCCACATGCATACATATGAATACATAAGACACACATAAAGGGGTAAAAGGAGGATAGGCACCCAGGAGCTACAGGCTCTGCACTTTTCCGAGATGTAAATACTCCTATATGTCTATGCAGTACCACATGCCACTAGGTACTTTCCGCATAGACTCCAGAACATCATTAGGAAAGCAAGATAAATTAACTTTGCTAATGATGTGCTCCATCCAAAGGATTCTCCAATTTTAATGAACCTACAAATTTTTCAGAATGCAGGTCCTATCTCAGCAGGCCTGGGTGAGACCCGAGATTCCTCATTTCTAAAAAGCTCCTGTTGCAGTTTGTGGACCTCAAATACCAAGCTTCCAGAGTTGCACAGTCCAGGAAGACTAAAGACGGGTGGCTCAGGTTGTAGATCCCTGGACTGGACTGCAGCAGGCTTTCAGGGGCCAAGGGCATTGCTAGGAGACAGGCAGTGAACTAAACATCACGGCTGACAGTCAGTCAGCATTCTATGTTGGCCAGTCCTACTCCACAGCTCACCACCTATGTAGCCTCAGACAATAACTCCACCTCTTTAAGACGGGTCTGTAGCAACGAATGGCAATCATACTGCCTGTCTCATGGAACCAATGTTTAGTACCTTTGGCAAACCCAACAGTCAAGATACAAACACAAAATCTTATACTCCTAGCCACTCTTCTAAATGCAAGGAATAAAAGAAGAAGTAGGTTAAGGAACTCACTCTGCGCCTGCAGAGGAGGTGTCTCAGGTCTCCACTACTGTGACAAAGACCATGACAAAAGCAACCGGTGGAGGAACGAGGGAAGTCAGGGCAGGAACTCCAGGCAGAAATCTAGAGGCAGGAACAGAAGCAGAAGCCATAGAGGAGTGCTCCTTACTGGCTTGCTCACCCTGCTTTCCTGTACCACCCACAACCCACTGCTCAGGGGTGGTTCCACCCCGAGTGAACTGTGTCCTTACATACTGATCACCGATCATGAAAATGCCCCACAGTCTTTCTGATGGAGGCACTTTCTCCCTTTACAATCCCTCTTCCCAGATACTCCTAGGTTTGTGTCAAGTTGACAAAACCAAACCAAACCAACTAGCACAGTGAGGCTGTATAGTGAGATGAAGAGGAAGGACAGAAAAATAGGAGTGATAGAGTTGGTTATATAAAAATAGAGAGAAATAGCATTCTCAAAAAGAATAGACAGGGCTGCGTATGTGGTTCAAGGGGTAAAGTGCTTGCCTTGTAGGCATGGAGCCCTGAGTTTGATCCTCAGCAACACACACACACACACACACACACACACACACACACACACACACCACCACCAACAACAACAACAAACTGACGTGGTGGCACATGCTTGTGACCCCAGGAATTAGGAGAAGGTTATAGGAGGATCTGGAGTTTAAGGTCATCCTTGGTACATAGTGAGCTTGAAGCCAGCCTGAGCTACATGAGATCCTGGTCTTCAAAAAAATTCTTAAATTTCATCACTTTCTTAATTTAAAATGTCTGACTGATTTAGTCTACATTAGGTACAATCAAAAGGAAAGATAAACCATAAACTAAAATTCTCTATGATGACAGCTATAAAGACCTACAGACAGATAAAAGATAGACAGATGTGTAGAGGGGTGGACAGATTGCTGGATGGATAGATAGAAAGGTAAATGAATAGATAGAAGGGTGGGTGAATGAATAAATGAGCAGAAGGATAGGTGGATGGATGGATGGATGGATGGATGGATGGATAGATAGATAGATAGATAGATAGATAGATAGATAGATAGATAGATAGGATAGGATAGATTTGAAGTTAGTATAAAATGGCACCCTTAGGACAAAAAAAATAGTCAAAGCTACCAGATACTTGGTTTCCTCTAAGGGGCTAGAGTCAGCACCAATAGGTAGAAGAGAAAGCTGCAAGGCTGAATGGCAAGGCTGAATGCTGGGGTTGAGGAGCTGAACAGGGAGTTGGGGAGCTGTGGATGTCGTCCAAGAGTAGGGGGATGTAATGAGAGGAACAACCCTGGTCCTCAAGTTTCCGAAGAGCTAGTACTATAAAAGACAGAGGAAGCCTGCCCCTGAGGCTTCGGCGTAGAGCCCCGAGGACTGCTTTCACCAACTTACATTATTTTCCTCGGAAGTCATAAAAATATATTCAAACCTAATAATTCAATGTAAAAAAATCCTATCACATGCATTATACAACTGGGCTAGTATTTGATAAAAGATGAAACATTTCAATAAGCTCCCTCTGAATTGTCACACCATAGCTTTGTTTTTCCTATTCAGAATGACATTTTGCCCTGAAAATGTGGATGATCTACAGCTTCACCCCACCCAGGAGAAAGTCTTCGTGAAATGCGAAGTGAACTCAAAAAGACTGAAGCGGAAGAGTAGATGAGTCAAAGAGACACGTGGCAAAAAATAAATAAACTTTATTCTTTATCCACAATGGTTGCCTTATTTGGAAGCTAAAATTGCACAAAGAGTCATGCATAAATTTAAATAAAGCTTATATGTAAAAGAGGGTGTGTTTTGCTGTTATACAGTGAGCTTTAAAAATATATGATGGGGGATAGTGAGATGGCTCTGCAGGTAATGGTGCTTGCCACCAAGCCTGAGTTCTGTCCCTGGCACGCACATGGCAGAAGGAGGGAATGGACACTAGCAAGCTGTCCTCTGACCTCATGTGCTTGGTCTCACACACACACACACACACACACACACACACACACACACACACACACACACAGGGAGTAAATGTAAAATGTCTTAAAAGAAATATAAAAACTAAGTTTAAACACTGTTATACAGTTATCTTCAAGTATATAGTACACTTAAAATTTCCCAATTTCTCAAACTTGTCTCTGATTAGATGTTAATCTACACAAATAAGTTCAAATGTAAGAGCCATTTTAGACTTATTATTCTAATTGACAATGTCTTTTACAATTAAGTCAATTTCTCCATGTTTCCTTGCTATCTTTTTTCTGGCCAATTTTTTTGTTTGTTTGTTTTTCAAGACAGGGTTTTTCTGTAGCTTTGGAGCCTGTCCTGGACTAGCTCTGTAGACCAGGCTGGCCTCGAACTCACAGAGATCTGCCTGGCTCTGCTTCCCGAGTGCTGGGATTAAAGGCGTGTGCCACCACCGCCCAGCTACATTCCTAGCTTTTTCACAGGAATACCATAAATGTGGTATGATGTAAATGTGGAGCTGAACTGCTGCGTCTCTGTTAGGGTTTCTATTGTTGTGAATAGACACTAGGACCAGAGCAACAAAGGAAAACATTTAACTGGAACTGGCTTACAGTTCAGAGGTCTATTGTAGTCATGGCGGGAAGCATGGCCGCATGCAGGCAGATACAGTGCCTGAGAGTTTTACATCTCGACAGGCAGCAGGGAGAAAGAGAGACACTGGGCTGGCTTGAGCACTTGAAACCTCAAAGCCTACCCCAAGTGACACACTTCCTCCAACAAGGCCACACCTCCTAAATGCCACTCCCTAAGCATTCAAATGCTTATGGTCTATGGAGGCCATTCACACTTTAAACCACCACACACTGTCAGGAATAGAGACACATGGTAGAACTCTAAGCAGAAGCAGCAAACTGCTGCCATGACTGTGAGGCTCTAGCCCCTCCAGGAAGGAGAAAGGATAACACAGTGCCCCAGGAGCCAGCAGTACTCGGCTTCATCTCTAGGTTGTGGTGGTGATGCAGATGTTCATGGCGACAGCCCTTCTACAAACCATGCATAGACAGACACTTTGTGCACTTTGTGTATAAACACCACATTTCACATGATGGGCAAAAAAAAAAAAAAAAGGAAATAAAGAGCAGAATTAAACAAACACATTTCTACTACAGCACCATGTCTTCTGACATTTATGTAAATTTCACAGGGTGATATAATTAGCAATTATTTCATCTTTAGCAAGAAAACTTTGAAGTGACACATACGTCATAACATTTTGGGCTGAGAACTCCATAGGAATCCAACATGGCAAGTGGTTAACCTAGGCATTTGAGACTCCTTCTTGGTGTATCCAAATTTGGGTGCCCGTTCTGTTGGTGGTGGATTATGTTCCCTGGGGGAGGTGCGCTCATCAACCCCACATTTTAAAAAGTACATTCGAGCAGGGAAGTCAAAGGAGACTGAATAATGCAGCCACATCTGTTCATCGCACACGCGACACACTGGCTCGAGCAGTGATTACATGTGCCGCTCTCCAGAGACTCTGCACTGATTTATGAGCCCACCCAGGAGACACACTGGCATATTACCATTCTGGCAAAAGCTTGTCTGTGCTTCTCCTTGTGAGAAAAAGAGATGGAGGGTACCCTGGGGGTACTGTAGCTGGGCTCTGAGGCCTGTGAGGAGAGTCAGGGCAACTCGACATCCTATGAGTCAGAGGCAGGTTGTTGCAAATAGCACAAAAGCTTCGTTGGTCTCATGCATCTGTGGGGTAGCAAAGTAGGGTGTCCAGCTCCAAGCTAGCTCACTCTTCCACAGAAACAGGACTGGGCATCAGACAGGCCAAAGGAAGACTATGGGAAGTCAATACCCAAAGTCACCATTTGCTGGCCAACCTTTTCCCACAGCACACACTTCAGGAATCCCAGCAGTCTGCACATGATTGACAGCCCCCAGCACATCTCGTTCCTTCTTCCCAAGGCTGTCTGTTTTGCTCATAGCACCGGGGCTATCCTCCAACTTGTTATGTAGCCAAGCATAACCTTGAACTCCTGATCCTTCTGCCTCTTCCCATGTGCTGGGATCACAAGTGTGTCACCATGCATGCCCAGTTTATGAAGTACTAAGGATGGAACCCAGGGCTTCATGCATGTAGGCAAGCCTTCTATCAATCCAGACCCTGGAGTTGTAATAAGTGTCCAGGGAACTCATCAGATTTGGGACAACACTAATCTAGCCCAGACTTGTTGGTGTGGGTCTTTGAAATTTCTCCTTTTCAAGTGTTTTACAACAGGACAAGAAAAACTTGTGAAACGAGACAAAGGCATTTATTTGAAAGCTGCACAGTGTGGGTTCTGGGAGCCAAACTCCAGTCCTCTGCATGAGAGCAAGTACTCTTCGACAGCTGAGCATCTCTCCAGGCCCTCCACTCTTGGTTTTAATTGTATTATTTGCCAAACAGTAATTGACTCTGTCTTTGGTTTTTTGAACTCCAGAAAATAAGTATTACATAGCTTAACTGGCTTGGTTCAAACTTCTATTTCCACTGAATTACAAATTATACCAAATAAAGATTTTTCTTCTGAGATTTTTTTTTTTTTTAAATTTCATCTCCTACAGGCGTTAATCCATCTGAAATTTATTTTTGTATTTGGTACGAGGATAAAGTGCCAAACTTTATTTTCTTCTAACTGGATAAAAAGGAAGCCAACGTGTGTTAAAGTGAATTTGCTTTTCAATGCAGAGCTATGATCTCACTTTTATCATAAACCAAAAGTGTACGCTGGGATTATTTAGCTTTCAGCATTGATGTTACTGTTTTCGTCCTACACAAGTGATTTTTGCATCTTTTTGTTTTGGTTAGGTTTGCTTTTTTGACACAGAATCTTACACTGAAGCCCAGGATGATCTGGAGCTCACTGTGTAGGTCGGGTAGGCCTCAAACTCACAGCAATCCTCCTGCCTCCTCAGTGCTGGGATCACAGGTCAGGTTGGATGCAAAACCCTCACTTGCATATAGACACTGTGGTATACTCACAGCCTTTCATGTGGAATGTTAGGTAACTACCTAATTTGTCTATAATCCCTGTTAATTTTCTACCTGGGCATCAGATAAGCATAGAGATAAATACAGAACTAGCCTTTTCTTACCTGATTTCTTGTTCAGGAACACTGTGTGCTATGCATCTGTTCAGACATTGCTTGATGTTCAACAAGACATTATATATTTTTCTATATCTTTCATTTTTTAAAGTATTAGGTCATTATTATGAGTGAAGCCACTCTATTTCTATTTCATAGGGCTTATTGTTCATGCATAGAGTGCCTTTTGAGTTTGTTTATTCTGTATTTGTCAATCATATCAAATCATGTGACACAGGTGTCAATTCCATTTGCCTTTTCTCTTACTAGGACCTCATGGTGGATAACCATCTCTTTATGAAAACTATGTATTCTGTCGATTCTATTTCCTCACCTTCTTGGATTTGTCAGAACCTCCCAGATGACATTAACTAGTAATGCCCATGGTAGGCACTACTGCTTCTGTCTTGATTCAATACAGTTTTAATGATCTGCCGCTTAGTACACTTTTTTGTTTAGGGCTTTGTGGGGGTTTTGGCAAATGAACTTTACTGTATTTCAGGGAATTTCTATTTTTACTAGTTGTTGCTGCTAAAAGTTAGGAAATGCTTCGATAGTATATGTTTTCTTTCTTCGTTAATTATAGAAGGGCTGGAGGGGTGGCTCAGGAGTTAAGAGCATGCACTGCTTCTGCGGAGAATCTGAGTTCAGTTCCCAGCACCCACGTCACCTGTGACTTCTGCTTCAGAGGATACTATACCCTCTTACAGACTCCATGGACGCTGGCACTCACATTGAGCAGATGCACTCACACGCACATATATACACACACTTTAAAATGATTAAAAGCAAAATAGGGCTAGAGAGATGGCCTAGTGGTTAAGAGTACTGGCTGCTCCTCCAGAAGACCCAGGCTCTCTTTCTAGTATCCACATGGTGGTTCACAATCATCTGCAACTTCAGTCCCAGGGAATATGATGCCTTCCTTTGGCCTCTGTAGACCCAGAGCATGCATGTGGCACACAGACACACATGCAGGCCAAACACCCACACAAATAATAATAAAAATAAATATTTTAAAAAATAACATACAGGGGTTGGGGATTTAGCTCAATGGTAGAGCGCTTGCCTAGCAAGCACAAGGCCCTGGGTTCGGTCCTCAGCTCTGGAAAAAAAATAACATATGCATTTTCTAATGCTGGCTCACACTTGCATTCCTGGAATAAAGTCTCCCACAGCTGCAATGCACTATTTACTACATTACTGGGCATTATTTGGTAAGATCTTAACATTTGTACTTGTTTTCTTTATTTATGAATTGCTTATTTATATTGTGTACATGGGTGTGTGTGTCTATGCCACAACTCCTGAGTCAGATCAGAGAACAACTTTCAGGAATAGCTTCTTTCCTCTCATCACATGGGTTCTAGGGATGGGACTCAGGTCACCAGGCTTGGTGGCAAGTACCTTTGCCCACCGAGCCATCCTGCCAACTCCCTTATTTTCATAAATGACATTGGCCCACATTTTTTAGGGATGTATCATTTTTTACATTTTGATTCTGTAGCAATAACCTGAGGCTTTTGTCTAGGTAATATGCTATTTAAATTTTTGATTAGCATATATTAATTGCACCAAGGGATTTCCCTACAACATTCTCATTATTTGTATGTACTATATTCTCATCCTGTTCACCCTTTCTACTCCTCTTCCCCCTTCTCTTCTTCCTTCCCAGGCCCTATAATTTCCCTTCCCGTTTCATGATCTTCTTTTAGAATGAGTTTTTGTTTTTCTGATACAGGGTCTCATTGGTTAGCACCAGCTAACCATGAATTCAAGGTAATTGTCCTGCCTCAGCCTCTTGAGTTTCAGAATTTCAGTCATGATCCACCACACCCAACATAACTTTAAGAGTTGTATTTATTTATTTGTAGGAGATGGGCACATGTAGAGGTCAGAGGGTTTTGAGAATTGGTTCTCTCCTCTATCTAGTGGGTCCTGGGGATCACACACAGGTTAGCAGGCTTGATAGTAGCTTTAACTACTGAACAATCTTGCTGGTCCTTAATAATTTAAAAAAGTATTTATTTATTTTATGTATATGAATGACCTTTCCTCATGCACACCAGAAAGGGGCATCAGATCTCATTACAGATGGTTGTAAAACACCACGTGGTCACTGAGAATTGAATTCAGGAAGAGGAGCCGGTGCTCTTAACTCCTGAGTCATTTCTCCAGGCCCTCTTAATTATTTTTAATTAAAGAAAAAGTTAGCTGTAAAACCATGTATTTTGTGCTTTTCATGTAACAGTCTTAGAACCTCAGTTTTTAGATTACATATCACACTCATTTTTAAAATGTTCTGAAGCCCCTTCAGGCAAGAGAGAGCCACAGACATGTGGCCACAACAATGAATAAAATAAGGGCTTACCACAAAAGCAGAAGGAACCGAGAACTCTGCAGTTCCAACAATTCTGAGGTAGTTGGAATGCCTACGAGCACTGACTGTGGACAGTAGAAGCCGTGCTCTGTTCAACATTAAGTTTACAGTCAATCTGCAAACTGTGTAGGATTTAAAGTTAAACAGCTCAGTTAGCAGTCAAGAAAAAACTTTGGTGGATGGTGGCATCCCTCTGAATTCCTGGCGATACTCTTAAAATACATATGCAAATATAGACTGGAGTGGCTCAAAGCACTTGTGTAGCATAAGCAAAGGCTGGTTCAACCCCAGCACAGTGAATGTGTGGTGGTGTGGGTGGATGTATGGTGCCACAACATGAGTATGTGAGTGTGTGCACCCATGTGTGATAATGCAGCAGCCAGAGCAAGATGGCAGATGTCCTTCTCCATTGCTCTCTGCCTTATTGCCTTAAGACAGGGTCTGTCGTTGAGCCTGACACTTTTCTGCTAGGCTGGCTCACCAGTTAGATTCTGGGATCTACCTCTGTCTACCCCACAATGCTGGGGTTACCGGCACATAAGGTCCTGCCTGGATTTTAACATGGGTACTGGGGATTTGAACTCAAGTCTTTATACTGGTAACACATGGTCTCTTACAGAGCCATCTCAGCAGCCCTTAGTATTCTTCTTTGATGACAGTGGTTTCTAAGCCTGTCCATGTTCTCCTACATGGATTTTTGTGGAAACCTTTTCTTTCACTGCTGTCTAGATAATCTACAAGGTTTGCCTTATTTTCTTTACACTAAAGGTTATCTGGAATCATTCTTCAATTCACAGTTAAGCCATTTTGGTCATTTTAGAATAATTTCTAATTTTATTGAATGGTGCCATAAAGACATGTCATTTCTAAAATTCTTAAGACTTTCTTTATAATCAAGTAGATTGCAAGTCCTTACAATGTTCCGTTGGGTATATGAAGAAAATTGTTTGTTTGTTTGTTTGTTTGTTTGCTACTATATACATATGAAATAAACTGAGTTTACTAGCTGGATATAGTGGTGTACATCTGTAATTCTAGCATTTGGGAGCTGAGGCAGAAGGATCATGAGTTCCAAGCCAGCTTTAAAAAAGCTTTTTAAAAATAAAGTGAGTTTGTTGATTGTATATTAAAACCAACCCTGATGAAGATTTTCAAATCTCCATTTTTATTAAGTTGTATTTGCAGTTACACTGATTCTCATAAGCTTAATAATATTGGTTCTGATTTACAAAATGTTTATTATGCATTTTATAGTGTTTTTAATCCTAAATCCCTAGGGTTCTCATACTTACTAAGCAAATACTCTACAATGGCATTATCCCCATTTTCATCATGTCCTATGGTCTTTAGCTCATCACTGTCAACTTTTCTTTCAAGTTTCTTTACAACTTTGTTTTAGGGTGGGCAAGATGGCTCAGCAGGTAAGCTGCCAAGCTGCTGATCAGAGTTTGATCCCAGGGAGTCACATGGTGGGAGGGGAATGCAAGTTGCCACCTAACCTCACTTTTGACATGACATGAATGTGCATACACATAAACATACACACACACACACACACAACAACAATTTAAAATATTTAAACTTTAAAAAAATATTTTTTATGCTGGGCAGAGGTGGCACACACCTTTAATCCTAGCACTTGAGAGGCAAAGCCAGGTGGATCTCTGTGAATTCAAGGCTAGCCTGGTCTACAGATTGAGTTCCAGGACAGGCACCAAAACTACACAGAGAAACCCTGTCTTGAAAAACCGACATATATATATATATATGTGTGTGTGTGTGTGTGTGTGTGTGTGTGTGTGTGTGTGTGTGTGTGTATGTATGTGTAGTTCTAGACTATAGATAACCAGTTTCAAATTTTAACTCAACTAATTGCCTCTGACTTTAATGGGGGAATCTAGCCCACTCATACTTAGTGTAATAACTAGACCTTATGATCTTATTGGCTTGCCTTACTAATTGTTTCTTCTTCTCATTTATCTTTATTTTTACACATTGATAAAATTTCCCTTTCCATCTCCTTAATTTGACTTCTTTTACAGACTTTTGGCTACTTTCCCTTCTTTGTTGCTCACAGCCAAATATTTCTTTACCAAGCTATGAAAATTAGACACATATTTCCTCCCACCCAAATATTCTGTTCCTCCACGGCTTCATTCCTCACACCAGACCTCAAGACTGCTTTCACTTCCTCCCCAGCTGCATAGCCACTTTCCATGGGTGAACACTGGAATATTTCTTTTCTTCCCACCCACCCCCATGCCCAGATCTGCTGAGATGTGCTTACTAATTTTAGCACCAGACTGTAGAAGAGTTGTTGAGGCAGATGGTGATGTGATCCACTCAAGAAGGGAAGAGACATTTGCAAAGCAGACGGCCAAAGGCCTTTCTTTCACAGATAGAAGGACAAGTTTCTCTCGTCTTTGAATAGCAGGCATTAGAATACATCTTGATTTGGGCTCAGTTTTTGCTTTATTGTTCTTCTAAGATCTCATATTCTCTTGGGTCTTCCCAGCTCTTCTGTAAATGTTGAGTTTATTTAATCACCACCAAGAAAAAGGAAGTGGGAACACATTCTTAGATGTCTCTATAAAACTTAGTGAGCCAAAGGCTGGGGGAGGAGCTTGGTTGATAGAGGGCTTGCCTAGCAAGCCCTGGTTCCATCCCCAGCACGACATATACCTACTGTGGTGGTGTAAACTTGTAATCCCAGCACTTGAGAGGTAAAGGCATGAGGACTAGAAGCTCTAAGACATTGTTAACTTCATAGTAAGTTTGAGGTCAGCACTATGCTTACTCAGAAAACAAGTAACAGCCAGGCATGGTGGTAATCCCAGCACTTGGGCAGCAAATGCAGGCAGATCTCTATGAGTTCAAGGTCAGCTTGGCCTACACAGTGGGTCCCAGGCCAGTCAAGGTTACATAGTGAGACCTTGTCTCAAAACAAAACAAAACAAAAAACCACCAAACAATAACAACAACAACAACAAAATGGCCCAATAAAGGAAAGGTAGAGGAGAGCCAAGCTGCAGGTCTGCCTAGGTCCATTTTCACATTGTCCTTTTCTCTTTCTGCTTGCTGGTTTTCCATGTTGTAGTTCTGGTGTAATTTTAGTTAGCAGACCAAGATAGTTCTTCTCCATCAACAGAACCTGTTCCTCTCTAAGGGAACTTGTATGCTTTGACTGATACTTGTAGTTTGGAGCTAGATCATGCCTAGGAGTGAGTGGGTCCTCTCACCACTGACGCTTCCTAGAACTTCAGGTGCAAGTTCCTCCCCATCTCAGACACCCCTTACTTTCCCTCATCTCTTCTCTCACACCCATGCCCTTCTGGATTTCTGTGATCTCCTGCTCTCTAGTTCTATTTTCTTCAAACACTTACTGAGCTATCAACAAGAGACTGCTTTCTCCAATTCATCTCTTGAAAATTTAGAGCTCAAAATTACACTTTTGTCCCGGAAAAGCAAACAAAAAAACTCTGTGAGTTAAAATAAATCTTTCCTCCTTATAAGTGGATTGTCTCAGGTATTTTTGTTACGGTAACAGGAAGTTGGTGTGGTGGTTCCTGTTGTCAACTCGACAAGCTCTAGAATCACTTTTGGGAGGTGGACTTTCTGGACATCCCCGAGGGAGATTTTATTTCCTTTGTTAGTTGGTGTGAGAAGCCCCAGCTTGCTTGTGGAAGGAAGCATTCCCTGGGCAGGGATCCCAGACTATATAAAATGGAGAAAGGGGATTGGGCAGCTGCTTCCTGGCTGTGAATGCAGTATGGTCAGTTGCTTCTTCACACTTGCTACTTTGACATTTCTCCATGATGTATTAAACACCTCAGAGTAAGCCAGATTAAACCTTCTCTCTTAAGTTGCTCTGTTCAGGTCATCTCATTACATCAGGAAAAGACACTGAGACACCTAACTTACGTGACTATTCCTATCTTGACAAGGGTAATAACAGGACTAACCACAGACCCACCATCTTTTAAGCATATGGCTGTAGTTGAATTTTTTACCCCTTTACTCTTAGCTCTTTGGGGCCTCGCCATCCAGCTCCAAATATATACACAGAGTCTTATTATTACTTATAAATGCCTGGCCTTATCTTGGCTTATTTCTAGCCAGCTTTTTAAAAATTATCCCACCTACCTTTTGCCTCTGGGCTTATACCTATTTCTATTTCTATATATCTTTCTTTGCTTCTTATTCTGTAGCTGGGTGGCTGGCCCCTCACAACCTCCCCTCCTCATTCTCTTGCTCTTTTTTTTTTTTTTTTTTTTTTTGCTTTCTTTCTTTCTCTTACTTCTCCTATTTGTTCTCTCTGCCCGCCAGCCCTGCCTATCCTTTCTTCTGCCTTGCTATTGGCCCTTCAGGCCAGATCAGACCAATCAAGTGTTTTAGACAGGCATAGTAACACAGTTTCACAGTCAAACAAATGTAACATAAAAGAAAGCAACACATCTTTGTATCATTAAAAAAATATTCTCCAGCATAAACAAACGTAACACATCTTCAATTAATATTCCACAACCCATGGCTATTTGAAAAGAGACTTAAAGCCAGGAAATTAAATGTTTTTAGCTCAATAAACAGTTTATCACACAAAAACAGGTTGGTATGCATGCATGCAAGGTGCCTTACGTACATTCTCTTTCTTCAGTACACTTCCCTGAGGTGTTTAATATTGCTATACTTACTTCACAGATGAGAGACCAAGCAAGAGCTTTCCTGGCCTTTATAAGGTCATCTGGGTAATGATCACCAGCTCCTTCCTTACAGACTCTGTCATCTATAAATGTATTTACTACTGCAACCAGTAACCAAAACCATCCTTCATACTTTGGCCGCCATGTTGAAAGTAGCTTTCATACCTGATTCACTGTCTTTTCATGTGAAGAAGCCACTGTGCTCCACCCCCAATCCTCAGCTGTGTCTTGGGGTTTTCACCTCTGCTTTGAATCCTTTTATAGGAGCTGGGATGGCTCAGCCCCAACGGCACTCACTACCAAGCCTGCTTCCCTAAGTTGTCCTCTGACCTCCTTATGCCATGCTCAGAGGGCTGGAAGGACAAACCTCCCTCATGCAGTTAGTGAGTGAACAGGAATAGTCAGTGCCAAGGGCTCTGAGTGTGAGTGTAAGGCATTCTTTTAAGAGCCTGTGTGTGTGTGTGTGTGTGAGTGTTATAAGGCATTCAAGATCTCAAGCTCATGGTTTAAAAACCCAAGAACCTTTCACAACTCCCAGACTACTGGGCTAACATCCTAAGGAGAACCACCAAGCATGACATCTGCTAATTTACTCACCAGCCATTCACAAATGAATAGTGTCAGGCACAAACAAACAAACAACCATTTAAAAAATAGAGGAATCCAAATGGCTGAGGTCACATCTAATAACATCAAAAGCAAAACCTAGCTTTGCCCAGGGGAAAAAAGAGTTAGTTATTAACAGCCAGCATACAGCCAATCCAGTACCATTAAAATCACTGTGCATGCCATGTAGCCTCACTCCAGCCCTCTGCTTCAAGCACTGTTTCGACACACTCTTTCCCCTTTCTTTCTTTCTTTTTTTAAATAGTATTTTTATTTTATAATTAACTTAATTTCACATATTAGCCATGGATTCCTCTGTCCTCCCACCCTCCAGCACTCCCCCCAACCCACCCCCATTCCCAGCTCCTCCAATGCAAGGTCTCCCCTGGGGAGTCGGCCCAGCCTGAGACTCAGCCCAGGCAGGTCCAGTCCCCTCCTCCCTGCACCAAGGCTGAGCAAAGTGTCCCAGCATAGGCCCCAGGCTCCAAAACGCCAGCCCATCTTTCTAAGTGGGTCCTGCCTCCTCCCTCAGCCCCGTCCTCAACACTCTCAACTCTCTGATCACCCAGGGCCTCTCCCTCCACACTTACCAGGAGTGGCAAATCTAACTATATGAGTGCTTGGTTAACATCAAACCTAGGTGCTCTGAAAGAGCAGCCAGTGCTCTGAACTGCTGAGCTAACTAAATAATTTTTCAAACCGTCTGTCCGTGAATGACAGATGAATAACCGGCGCACACACATTTTAGCATGCATGCATAGTATAGGGCACAGAACTCTAACCCTGCTCTGAGGAGGTGAGGAGGGGAAGAAAGGGTTAACAAAGATGCTAATTCAGGTACCCATGGAAAATGAAAACTAAGGACCATCACAGAATTAAATTAGGAAAAATAAATAACATACGACACCTTAATTTATAAATCTGACAGTCTGTGTTCAGAAACACCCAAGGTTAAAACTCCTATGCCCAAGTCAGTGGGAGAAAAGAATAGTAAACACTGGGGCTGGAGAGATGGCTCAGGAATTAAGTGCACTGGCTGCTCTTCCAGAGGACCCAGGTTCAATTCCCAGCACTACCTGGTAGCTCACAACTGTCTGTCACTCCAGGAGATCTGACACCTTCACATCAATACACATAAAAAGAGTTAAATATTTTTTTTTTAAAAAGAGAATAGTAAAACACACTATGACAATTACAGTAACTGAATTTAGCAGCAATACCAAACAGCCTTCAGCATCACCAAAATTCTCTTTTCATATGAAACAACCCATATTATAACAAATTATTCTACTCCTGATAGTGGGGGGAAAAAAGAAAATTCCTAGACAGCTTTTTAAAGAAACATTTGTACTACCAGGGCCCCTTATTACTTAAACAAGAGAGATGACTACTCCAGCTTACTGTACTGAGCTACTTACTTAACATTTATTCCAAAGTGGGATTTGTAAGCTTTCTGTGGGTAACCTAACCATCACCCCTGATGTTTAATAGAAAATAATTCTTTTCCTTAAGTAGTTAGCAAGCCACACAAAGGAGCAGGAAGGAGGGATCCAACAGCTGCTGACTGAGACTCCCGAATGACTTATAGTTTCAAAATTTACCCTCATACTCAAAATCAATTAATCATTCATTGGAACTGGAGCAGAATATGATTAATTATGTTAGCTTGATTGGTTCATACATAATTCCACTAAAATCCTTATGAAAATCCTTATGAATATAGGTTATAAACAGTCTTGAACTCAATCCATATTTAAAACATTTAATGAAAACATTTAAATATAGATAGAGAAAATAGCATGATGAGTTGCTAAGTACCCACTGCCTAGCTTCAACAATGATCAACTCCTGGCCATGCTCCTCTCAACTATCTTCCGCACACTGGCCAACTCCAATTCCTCAGTTAATTTTAAAGAAATCTTAAGACACTAAACATGACTTTTATCCTATTTCAGTTTGCATCTCTAAGTGATATGGGCTCCTTTTAAGAATGTAACCACATGGCACTGTGTTGTTGGGCGGGTCTTGGCTCTTTTGAGAGGCCCACCACCCAGCTACCAAATAAATCACACATGGAGGCTTATTCTTAATTATAAATGCTCAGCCTTAGCTTCGTTTGTTGCTCGCCAGCTTTCCCTAACTTAAATTATCCCGTCTACCCTTTGTCTCAAGGTTTTTCCCATTTTCTTGCTTCTGTAAATCTTTCTCTTACTCAGTGCCTTGCTGTGTAGCTGAGTGACTGGCCCCTGGAATCTTCCTCCTTTTCTGGCTATCTCTTCTTTTCTCCCAGATTGTTCCTTATATATCTTCTCTCTGCCCGCCAGCCCTGCCTATCCTCTCTCCTACCTTGCTATTGGTCGTTCAGTTCTTTATTAGACCATCAGGTGTTTTACAGAGGCATAGTAACACAGCTTCACAGAGTTAAACAAATGCAACATAAAAGTAACACACCTTAAGATAATATTCCACAACAGCACTATAACATAAAAGTAAAATCTAGGTGGACTGGGGACTGTAGCTCAGATGGTAGGATGCTTGTCTAGCATGCATGAAGCCATAGATTCAACCTCCAGCACCTAAAAAAATAAATAAAATGTAAACACAAAAAATAATTGTAATCCCTTACTATCACCAACTACTAAATAAATTTTCACATACCCCTAATGATCTTTAAGTTTGTTCACTGCAGAATCCAAATAAGTTCATCAATTGTCTTGGCAAGCCAAGTCCTTTCTAAGTAATCTTTTCCTTTCTCTGAAATTTAGTTAGTCACACAAAATGGGGCGAGCCCTTTGCTCTGTAGTTTTCCGAAGTCTGGATTGTGTGGACTTACCCATGCTTTCATTTGTTCTTTTATTCCCTCTATTTATAGAAAGTGGTGTCAGGTCTGGAAGCTTGATCAGGATTTGGTCCGACTTGGTGGGTGGGCCTGCTGCTGAAGAGATGTTCTTCCATTGAGAGATGCAGTCCACCTGCTATTTCTTCTGGAGGCTGGCAGTGACTGGTGGGGGGGGGGGTCAGTCCCACCCCCAATTACCAGAGGGTAAAATGGAGACATCCTAATTCTGTATTTTTCTTCAGTTTGTTGGCCAGGATGTCTTTAAAATTTGCATATTCCAAAGGTAACTATGAATTTGTAAAACCGGGGTTTTAATCTCTTGAAGGTATTTTTACTGTTGCTAAAATTATCTTCAAAGTGCTTCCTGAATCATTATATAGACCTCTGGTGTAACAGAATTTTTATAGGGTTTTTTTTTTTTTTTGTACATATCTTTCTCTACACCCAGAATTAACAATTTATCCGAGAAGTCTGACTCTTTTGAAGAAAACAATATTTGAAGACCATAGCTAGGGCACCAGATTTTTATCTTCATGAAATCAATTAAAACAGAAGTCTTTCACTGACTGCTGTTTCTAGTAAACTTACATGGCTGCATATATACAGATTTTCAAAGCATGGATCCCTCATATTTCTTTAAAAAGAAATTCCTACATTTTAACGGTGAAAGACACTAATACCTTTTTTAATCAATGACCTTTCAAGCATCTTTAATTCAAAATTCCAGTTTTAAGAATGTATTATTAGGTTTAGGATTTCCACAAAGGACTGGTTAAAACATTGAATAATCTGGAACTTAAATATCTAAATTATGAGGAAGTGGTTAATGTAAAAATGCATACATACCTCCATAGGGTGCAATTATTACAGCCACCAGAAAGGTTAATAGAGCATCATTATTTTGTTAAATAAGAAAAGTGGACTTACAAATTATGTTTTTAGTTATATGCATTTACTCATATACTGTGTCCTCAAATCTTGACAGTGCAAACCAGATCATCCCCATCCCACTCCCAGCCACCCATTTCCACTTCATGTTTAGAATTTGGTGTCTCTGAATCTGCCAAAACCAGACAGGACTCCTCTGCCTGCTTCGCAGTTGCCAAAACATGTTCTTGTTACCATGCTCTTCATTTCATCTGCTCTTTGTTGGATTAGCCCTGTCATTTTCATGGGGATTTCAAGACAGAGAGAAGGTAATAAACATTGCATCCAACCCTCTTATATTTTATCTAGTGTCCAGTCGCTTTTTAATAGAAAACACATTCTGCAAAGCTTATCAACTGTAAAATACACAAACTGCTAATGAAAACAGCACATGTGTATATATCTTAAAACACAAAGCATATAGGAATACAGAGTTCAAAGGTTTAATCTGTGTCTATTTAACAGAGTTGGTTCCAGGAACAATACTGAAAATGTTAAACTGGTAATAAATGGGGAAAGGGGATCAACTGGAAGTCTTTATTTTTGTTGTTGCTGCTGTCTTGGCTTTCCTGTTTTGAAACGTGTCTGCTCTGTCGCCCAGGCTGACTTCTATCTCCAGGGAACAAGCAATCCTGCATCAGCCTAAGTAGTTGGGGCTACTGGCAAATGCTGTACCTGGCTTACGAGATTTTAATTGAGAATCTAAAATACTAAAATCAAAGCTGCACTCTGGGCAGATTGATGATCTTTTGCTTCTGAGATAGAAAGTTTCTCCCAATAATTTCTTACAGCATTAGTGACTCCTCTGAAGACAAACGATCCTCACCAGCTGCTTTTAACTAGCATCCTCCTTGCTCCCTGGCTTTGGGAGACCCTGCCCCTTTATGGAAGATAACTATTTCCCTTGTGCCAGTGAGGACAGGCAGCCTATGCTCACAATGTATTGGCTGCCTCGATGCTCTGAGACCTTTGATTAGAAATACTCTGAGAACTTAAAGGCTTTTCCAAGGACGAGCATACATATCTCACAGCCGCCCAACATACCAGGTTGAGAACAACAATTGAGTCTTAAAGTACAACAGCTGCCCAAGAAGACGAGATTTAGGATTAGAAAACTTTGCTCAGTTTGGGCAAGTCTTTTCTTTCACATCCAACAAAATTCAAGTACCCAGAGAACAAAGTACTGAAAAGCCAAGACTAATCTTAAAAAACTTCCTTTTCCTTAAATAAATCCTTCCCCGACCTGCATATTGCCTAGTGCTATGGAGATCACCAAATCCTGAAACTATAATGATTTGTTTTTAAACTCATGTCAAAATTTAGAAAACTACACCAAAATAAATTCCAAGCAAAATTTAAGCAGCAGTAAATAAAGCACCAAATTTATAATTATCTTGCTTGGTAAAAATTATCAGTTTCATGATAAAAACAAAACAGTTTCTCCCTCCAATTATTAAGCAATGCTACTGTGAAAGTATTATAAGGTGGGCACTGATACAAGTACTGCTGATTCCAACACTTGTAAGGCAGAGGCAAGGGATGATGAGTTCAAGGCCAGCTACAGAGTGAGACCTCTACTTCTAAACCAAAGTACTGCATATTTACTTTCTTAATCCATACCAATCATTTATAACTAGTCTTAATTTTAAAAGAGGAATCTGGGGCATATTATTCCATGAAGGGCACTACCTTATGTACAAAGTAATTTCTTTTGTAGCACTACAACGACAATTCTCTGCAATAAATCTGACAAGATAGAAAAATGTTAGTTCAAAATTTCAAATGTATCCCCATTAGCCCAGGTGTTCTCTTGTGTGGGGGCACTCTGGGAGTGCTATGAATTGAAGACTGGGTCCATGAACATGCTAGGCAATTAGTCTACCCAGGGTTGTTTAGAGACAGAATCTTGCATATAGCCCAGGTTGGCCTTTATCTCCCCGAATCTTCCTACCTTAGCCTCTGCAAAACTCAGATTATGGATATGCACTACCATACCCATATAAATTAGACATTAATAAGGTATTTAGTACTCAGAACTTTGGAAACAGAAAGAAGACTGCAAGTTTCCAGTTAGGCTCAGCTATTAGGACAAGTCCTGGACATTGACTATGAACAGTGAAAAGCAGTGCTGCTGAGTGATTTTTAGTTGTAAGACAATGATACCCAATTGTGGCTCCGCACAGTGAGCAAGAATGCTTGCACTTGCATGGGGAGACACCGATCTGCTGAGTAGCCTTTCATTTAGTAGGGCAGCTGCCTCTGATGGTTCTCAAAGTTCAAAGAGCACAGACCCGTCAAATTGATTTCATCAAGTCTATTTATTAATGCATTTCAAGTTTCAAAAAACCTTACATCTTTGCACAATACTTTATTTTTTGCAGGTTTTAGTAAAAATTTCCAAAGTGAACAAAAAAAAAGATACTGTATAAAACACAGTGGACATTAAACTGACAGTAGTATTAGATCTCACTGGTCCTGATCCTTTCATTTTTACCACATCTTGATTTGCAGTGGAAACAGTTCAGTGCATGTTATCTCTTCAGAAAACATTTAACTTAGACTCAAAATAAAACAGGGCAGTGTGTAACTGCCAAAACCCTACCACAGGATAACATTACAAGCAAAAATGTACATGTTCCAAAGTCTACCACACTCAAGAAGTTACTAAGAACTCTTGCAGAATAAAAGTCACCATTTTAGAAATGCAAACCCACTTCCAACCTTTGCACAGTCCAAAAACAAAGGCATTTGAATGATTTAAAGCAGTGTCATACACAGCTACCTACTTGTTGGGTTAGAATTATTTATAGTCTATCTGGGGTTTCATGTACAAAATTTGTCTCTAAATCATGTACAAAAAGCTGTTTTGAAAAAAGTCACCACGTACTGTACAAGTTTACAAGGAGAGATCCCATTGTTTCTCTAGCGTTTTTTGGCCTTGCTGGCTCGCGTCACATTATGAGTGATTGTGTAAACCTTAGACTCTTAAGAAAAAAAAAAGGAAAAAAAAGAAAAAGAAAAAGAAAGCCAAACACAGCAATCTTGTCAACCTTCCCTACATTTGCCTCCTATGTAAAGCCAGGAAAGTCACTGCCATTGACTTCTAATTTACGTGATGTAGCTGGAAAACAGAAGCAATGAATATGTCACAAGCTTACATTTTTTTTAATGCCCCCTCCATTTTCTGCATAGCGATAAGCCTGTTAATACATTAAATGCTTTTGCTTTCTCTTTCTTTAAAATGCCAATTATTTATATCTGCTTAAAAAAAAGTTTGTAATGGGACACTGTGCTGTCTACCTTCATTGTTGTTAAAATGGCTTAAGGGTTGGAAAAATAAAGTCAGAAGGCCTATCTACAATTTCAACTACCTGCCGAGCAAATTACTCATCTCTAGTGGTTACCAATGATCAATGATGGTGCTGAAGACCTGTCCAAATATTTCAATGAAGACATGGATTTTCTTTTCCATATCAGATAAAAACAGAATTAGCAGACTTTAAGTATATGGAATACACAAAGGAAAAAGCAGGCTACAAATGAAAATAATCATTTCTGACATAATTCCTACCAAGGCATGAACAAATTTCACCCGGCAGTTTAAAAGGGAATTGAATTAGGAAGTGCAAACTTCTGAGCAGAAACCAGGCATTTACATAAAGACCTGGCTCTGAAGCCAAATGCTGCTGCTGTCCAGTTTGCACTCCGATTAGCTGCATCCTTCAGCGCAGCCTCTCCTGCTCACAGCAGCCATGTGACAAGGAAAAAGATGCACGTAAAAACCGACTCCATCGTAAGAAAAGGAAAATGATTCTCACTTCAAAACTGCCTGTGTGAAGCATTACAGAATCCTGGACCACTGAACACCACCATTCTCTGTTATCCTGAGTATGTCAATTAAACAGTAATCTTTCATTAAGAGCGGGAAAAATTTATAATACAAAGACACATCCATATTGCAATTTCTGTTTACAATTGCACAGAGAAGTACAGTGTATGTAAGAAATACATGTCTGCATATAACAAGGTATGTACATTGGCAAGTGATGTATCCAATGTTGAGGTGGTCGAGCCTCCCAGCCTTGATTGGCAGTTGAAAAAAATATATTTCAATTTGTGATAAAAGTTCATTGAGAGCCAAGTCTGTCTGCAAGTGAAGAAAATGCAGCAACGAAGAAAACAAGGGGCACATAATAATATTCTAAGACTTTGTGCCATTAGGTTAAAAATATCTGTCCATAAGAAAATTGGGTTCCTTTTCCATCTACCCCACCCCCCTAAATTGGAATTTTCAGGCTTCAAATTTTAAGTAATTCCACCTGGTATGAGGACATGATCTCTTGCCATTTTTTTCTTCAACTATGAACTGTGAGGGTTTCTTCTGGAGATGATGACTTAACAGGTTTCTCTTTGGAGTGAAGTTTTCCCACTGTAGGCACTAGGAAGAACCAAGGCAAAAGCTGCAGTCAGCGTCGCATGTGTCCCATTTGATAACTCTCCCGGGGCCTCTGACGCGGGGGCTGCTGAATGGGTTGCGGCGGTCTCCTCCTCTTTAAAGTGCCTGTAATGAAAAGCAAAACAGCTTATTGTGCATCACCTCCTAATCTTCAAAAGAGAAATGCTCTCTCACCAAGAAAAGTGATTCTTTGTGATGGATCAGCAGAAGTATGTGCCCTGTAACATAGTTTTCCATTTTCTGGTGGCCGTAATAAAAATAATAATAAATAATCATTTTAATACTTATTTAATTTAGACCAATTCAACTTTAACATGTACTCAACATAAAAAATTACTAAAATATTTCACCATTTTATGTTGTCTTTAAGTCTGATTCATATTTAATGTTTAATAGCATATCTCAGGGGAGATGAGTCACATTTCAAGTACTTGACAGCCTTAATAATTTGACTGATTAATCTAAATTAATATAGATTTGAGACAGACACTTGAGGCCTGTCTGCACAGCAGGATGGCAACTAACTCATTCAGTCTGTTATGAAAACTTTAAGACTGTTCCTGTAAGTAAGTGCTTAGCACTTTTTATGAAGGTTAACAAATACAGTTTTCAGAGGTGTCAATACACAAGTCATATATCTGTTCCACTGAAGGAGAACATCATGGTAACTGTGCCTAAAAAGTGTCCTGTAGCTCTTGTAAACAGTTTAAAACTGACAAGTGCCTGAGTTCTGACTCAGGAAACTTAAGACAACAAGTGTATCAAATCAAAGGTCCTCTCACCCCCACCATAACTTCTGGGCTCTCTTGTCCCAACAGAGGAACAAAAGGAAAACACACAGTAGAGCTAACTTCTTTGTGTAGGGCATTATAGTTGACCTGACAAGGCTCCTAAGAGGGGGATGCTAGCATCCAACCCCAACTTCCTTGATACTGTCTTAGGCAATGTCTTCCTCACATCTGTAATGACAAGTCACATTATTCTTGGGAGAGGGGAAGGGAGGAACTATTAAGAATGATTAATGTGTAACACAGAGAAGAAGACTCTTGTCTTCTTCAAATGCCCAGACTTGATTTATCCCAGTGGTGGTATCCTCCTGAGGGTAAAGGTGGAGACTATGTGATAGGTTCTTAACATCTGAAGCTGTGACACCAAGACTCCCCTACAGACAGACAGATTTGTACTTCTCAGTAAGCCTCATTCAGGAAGAAATAGTTTATGGCTCGATGCCACGAGCCATAAACTATTTCAAGAACACAGACATTACAAATAGTTATCAGAGCCATTTACTACTCAGATGTAAAGACCAATAATTTAAAAGCAGCTTAACTACCATAACACAACCAAGGTATGGTAATGGACTGAGACAAAACACTCAGGACAGATCAGCATTATACCAGTAGTCAGTAACTAGACTGGAGTGACAAGCAAGTATATATATATTATCAGGCAATTTGTCAAGAACAAAGCTCCATAAACTCAGTTACTAAAGCCTGTGGGTGCTGCATCCTCCCTGCCTGGAAGCTCCGCCTCTGCTCACAGCAGCACCCATTGCTCAGCACCTTACCTGGAAGTGGTTTAGGAGGAGGCAACTTTGGATTACTACTTGGAGTGTGAACACTGCAAATCTTGATAAATCCAGCCATTAACATGATCAGGGCAATTCCCATAAGCAGTACTGCCCACCAGTGAGCCTAGACAGGAACAGAATTAAGCTATTTTAAGACAGCAGATACTAACAACCATCATATGTAGTGTTTACAGCTTCCAAATTCTGAATATCCACATTGGTTTTAATACAGATTATTATAACACTTATGCTATTACTACTAATTATTTCTGGCAAAAAACATTCAAAATACCTCTATCATCTGAGGCTTTACACAACTTATTACCTCTGTTCTATTTACTCAGATCCTAAAATAAAAATACATGCTATGCCAAAACACCCCCAGCCACTACTTATGCATGCATAAGGTCTCTCACATTAAAGCAACTTTTGTTTCACTTTGAAAGAATCTCTAACTAAATGAAGGGTTGCAAGCACTGTGCAACTTTCAAAAATCTAACCCAGAGCCAGCTGCATGTACCACATTATTCCCCTGAGCACATTAGCATGAAAGTCCCATAACAAGGAGGTCAACTGGCACACAACTGGCTTGCCTTGCCACCAAGATGAGGACCCAAGTTCAGATCCTTAGAACTGATGTAAAAAGCCAGGTGTGAATAATCCCAGCACTGGGGAACAGAGACAAGTGGATCTCTGAGGCTTGCTGACCAGCCAGTTTAACAAATCAGAAAGCTACAAGTGAGAGAGATCCTATGTCAACAACAAAAAAAGATGGGAAGCAACATCCAACATGAAACTCTGCCTCACACATACAACATGTACACATGCACTTCCCAAAGCAGACCACCGACAGATGAACAGACAGACACAGACACAGATACACACAGACACAGATACACACAGACACAGACACACACACACACACACACACACACACACACACACACACACACACACTCCTATGATACAAGAGTATTTTCCTAGATAGTCAGGCCATAGTATCACAGACCCGTGCAAGCTTTGCCATGTGTTCCCCTCTGCTGTCCTTCAGGCTGGAAGGGTCCATAGGTCACTTTGAGACCGGAGAGATGGCTCCATGGATAAGAGAACTTGCTAAACTTACAAAGGCTCTGGGTTTGATTCCCAGCACCAACATGGCAGTTCACAATGATCTGTAATTCCAGCAACAGAGGATCCTATGCTCTCTTCCAGCCTCCACAGGGAAAAGATATGCATGTGATGCACACAAATACATGCAGGCAAAATACTCACACACACAAAATAAATAGACACTTGAAATTTTCAGGGCAGTTGTTAAGTATAGGATGGTAATGACCAATTTTGAATTTTTTAGTATTTCTTATGATCAGATTCAGGTCATGCATCTGTTAGGAGTGTCACAGAAGGGATGTTATACTCTTTTCTCACATCCTGTCAGGCTGGACATGACTCTGATTCCATTACTATGATGCTAATTAACCTTGATTACTTGATTGAGATGCTATCCACCAGATATTATCCAATGAGATTTTTTTTCCCTTGTGAAATCAATGAGTATTTTGTAGAGACATAATTTGGAACTATGTAAATATTCTATTCTTTACCAACGATCATTTACTTACTTGTTCTGTTGAGGTTTCCTATCCTATACAACGGATTATAACCCAATACTGTTATTATCATGGAGTTTTTGACACCTTCCCCATCTTATTCTTTAAGTACTTACTTTCTCAGACAACAAAAATTTCCAGGTTTATCTTGTTCTTTCAATATCTGAGACCTGGACCACCCATGTCTCTGTAGAACCCCCTAGGAAGACCCCTCCCCACCCTACATGCACACTGGCATGAACTTGCCTCTCTATACAGGACAGAGGCCTCTCACTGTACTTTGTCTTTCTCCTACTCTCTGGACCTCACTCTCTCCACTTGAATACTAACATGGCACTCATCTTCCACACAGGGCAGAAGATGCTCACAATATTTGGGCTATACCATCCCACACCATGCTCTTCCCACCCCCTCCTAACCAGGTAAGGCTCTATTAGCCAGCCATCTCTGTGGTACTGCAGCTCTTCATACCTGATGTGGATTTCTACCTTGCTTAGACTCACCCAATGACTTTTGGAACAAACTGTTCAAAGAAAAGAACCTACATGATGGAAGGAAAGAATGGATTCCAGAAAGATGTCCTCTGACCTCCACTTACACAACACACTTTTATAAAAAAAAAACAAACAAACAAACAAAAAAAACTGTAAAGGTGACAGAGAGATAGCTCAGTGGTTAAGAGCACTGGCTGCTCTTCCAGGATCTAGGTTCAATTCCCAGCACCAACAGAGCAGTTCACAATCATTGTAACTTCAGTGCCAGGGGATATGACACTGTCTCTGGCTCCTGCAGGTACCAGGAACACACATGGTACACAGGTATACAAGCAGACAGAACACTCAAACATGTAAGATATGAAAATAAAAAGTAATGAAAGGAGAGGGAGGCCAGACATGCTGGCACATGTCTACGATCCTAGCAACTGGGAAATGAAGGCAGGAGGATGTGGAGTTCATTCAGGGTTAGCCTTAGCTAATACTAACTGAGGCTGGCCTGGGCCAAATGAGATCCTGACTCAATCCTTCCCCCAACTCCCACCCCAAAAATATTAAAGAAAAGGGAATAGGAGAGGAAAAGAGGATGGTTGTTTGTCCAGAGGACCCAGGCTCAATTCTCAGCTCTCCCATGGCAGTTCACAACTGTCTGCAACTCCAGTTCCAAGGGATCCAATGCACTCTTCTAGCCTCCACAGTCATGCAGATCCTTCAGGCCAATCTCAAGAGCTCTGACTTACTTGGTCTAAACCCTGTGGTGCTCTTAGACAATGTTCACCAAGTAACATCTAAGGACATCCTAGGTTTGTAATCCTTCCATGAGTAAATGTTCCTATGGTTGTTTAGAAAACAAAGCTAAAAAGATGTATGTATTCCAGGACTTCTCCCAATCTCATTCGCCTCCAGTTTTCTCAGAGGCACTGGACAATCAAGCTGAGAGCAACTGTAGTCTGTGATTCACTTGGGCTACATAGCAAGTACCAGTTTAGGGCTATGATACAAAACTTGACTCAAAAAATTGAGGGGTATGTAGTTGGAGCCCAGTTACTCAGAGGCTAAGGGTAGAGGGACCCCTTGAGCCCAGGGATTAAAGACCTAGACACTATAGTACGAAGGAATATAAGGAATGTTAATTCTTATACTGAATAATAACTGAAACACAAACTTTTGGTAAACTTAAATAAAAAGTCACAATGTTGCAGGGAATGAAAGGAAAGAGGCACATAATGATAAATCTGAAAAAAAGGTAAAATGATTCTCTGCGATATCAAACCTAGCCAAAAAATGAAAAGAGAAACAAGACCTCAACAAGTATACGAGAAACTGGAAAAGAATTTCTAATGTTCTTAACCATTAACTCCCATTTAAAGAACAGGCAATAATGGCCCAGGATCGCCTTCTCAAGAACTACATGATGCCTGCTAAAGCTATGGAGTGTTTACCAATGCCTCCTAGCTAAACAAACCCAAGAAAGATATGGAGCATATTCTGGAAAAACCTAAACATGACTGTCAAAACAACTCTCCACAAAGAAACAACAACAACAAAAAATATTTCCGTGGCAACAGTAGCCATAAAATACTAAAGTGTTAAGGTTCTTCCTACTCTACAGAACTGCATGAGGAGAAAAGGGGTCATAAGCACATCAAGGAAACAAAAGGACATAGGTAGCACTGGAAAAGACACAGTTAAAGTAGCCCTTCACTTCTTGTACAGCCTCTTATAGCAGAACACTCTCACAGCATCCATTACCAAACAGAAGAACATTGTCCTGACTGGTAAGATGCCAAGACACAAACTATCATTGCTATAAAACAAACCTTGTTAGGCAAGGAAATGCTGCACTAAATCAAACGAGACAAACAATGTAAAACAAACTCAGTATTTACTGTCTTATTGCTTGACCTGGCCAATGCTCACTTAAGTATCCAAAGCCCATTCTCCAGGCATTGTGGGTGGTGCTAACTAAAGATGCTATATCAATGCTGACATTTTAAAATAAATGACACCTGTTACCCTCACTCATGTGCAACAATCCTGTATAAATTCATAAGTGTCTGATTAATCTATTCCAGATCATAAGATAAGCATTCTCATTGCTAATTCACAGAAAGGGATCTTTCAGCAAATCTACTTTAAAAAAAATAAAAAAAGTAATAGTTTGGAAAAGGGAGAGTCTGAGTTCTAAGTCAATTTACAAAGCAAACTATCCCATTTTAGGTACAGCACATTCTTAAACATACCACTTGCAAGTAAGTAAGTCACCTACACAAATTGCTTGGAAAGCATGACCATTTAGGTTAATCTCAGCAGTCCTTTAAGAAAATCACAGTTGGTACTGGAGGGATGGCTCAACAGTTAAGAGCACTGGCTACTCTTCCAGAGGTCCTGAGTTCAAGTCCCAGCACCCACACAGTGGCTCACAACCATCTATAACTGTAGTCCCTTGGGATCCGATGCCTTCTTCCGATGTGCAAATGTACATGGAGACAAAACACCCATATACATAAAGTGTATAAATTAATATATGTATATGGGTGTACCTGTTATACTAAAACAAAAGAGAAATACATAAACCAAGTAGCACTTTCCCCAAAAGCCCAGTGAGAAGACTAATATATGTACCACCAGAAGAAGTCACCTGCAAAAGACAATGTAAGTAGCAGAGGGAAGCAGAGTGACTCCTACTGCCTATAACAGAGCTTTGAATGGCACTCAGGGAGAGATCCCAACCACTTCAGAAGGAAGTAAGAACCAGGACTATTTAAACATTAAAAATACATACATACAGTCATTCTAGTACCAATAGGCAAGTGTTCTTCCTCCACCACTGGTGGCCACTGCCCAAGTAAAACCTAGATGAAACATTTCAAGTTAAGGTTTTTATGAATGAAGACTATACTTACTACGATCCACTCAGCAATGTTTTCATAGAGTTGCGGACTAAAAATGGCTTTTTTCAGCCTAGCTAGAGGACCATCAGCATCTACTAATCTGCACCGCATGAAAACATCACAATAGCCTCTGAAGTCATTACATGGAGAGCCCGGCTGCAGAGTGATAGTTCGACCACTGAACTGCTTGCTCCACTGCAAAGATCCTGTACTGGCACAAGTTGAAGGGGCCACTGGAAAAAGAAGTGCCAAACACAGAGGTCAGAATTCCTGCGGGACAGTCTTAGAAAGCAAAAAGAAAGACGAAATTACCTAAATTCATTCCCATATTACAGACCTACACTAGTTTGTCAAAGTAACATCATTAATCATTTACCTTAAATGTTAAAAATATTAACAAATATTAAATCTTGACTTAATGCCTATAATGGCTTTAAAACCATTGAGCTATGTTTACATACATTATTACGTAAAGCTGGCAAGATTTGATCTAATGCATCATTTAACAATGTTGTAAGGACCATAGTCCAATACTACATTTCAGTTCGTCTCAAGAGAACCACTTTAGCTGGAAAGTCTCTGTCCAAACTGCGTATCAGTTTAACAAAGGACAGGCATCTTCTCTGCCCCACCCTATCCCACCCTGCCACCACTTTCATGGCGGCTCTCCCTTCTCTCCCCCACCCCCACCCCAATCTCTCTCTTACTTTAAGCTATAAAAGGTTCCTGTGAAGGTTTTAAAGGAAGCCTCTTTCCTTTTAAGGCTCTGCTAAGCTGTTTCTGATACTGCTATTCCTTTCTCATGCTCTCCCACCTAAAGGCTCAATCATGGTCTTGAGGTCTTTTGTCCTAATAAACCTCATTCCCAAAGATTGAAAAAAAAATTAATGGCAAATAATGGACTTTGGAAGTAGACCTTAAGCTGAGGTATTGAAAAGTCTTACTTTTCTTCATACAACAAACATGGCATAACTCCTTATCATCTTTGCCATCAGAGCTGGCACAGGTGCATTCTTCCAAGTCATACTTCTCACAGATAGAACCTGCACATTGCTGGAGGAAAGACAAATTTTATTTAATATCTGTGCAGTTCATGGTAACAGGCAGGTATGAGCTTCCGATGTCAAATAATAAAGTGGGTATATTTAATGTAATAAACAGCAGGCTGGAGATGTGCCTCCACGGCAAGCAAATGCCTAGCATATACAAGGTCTTGGGTCAGATCCTAAACACAGATGAATATCAGAACCAATAATATCACATATATACGTGAGACTAAATCAAAGTAAGATGCACAACCTTTAAAGCAATTAAAGAAGAAGAAAAAAAACCTAAACAAAAGCAGAGAAAGAGGCAGTTCCACATTTGTGTTAGTTATCATGGCTCCTCTATAAGCAGAGAAAAAATAAGTTTCCTTCATACAGAACAAAGTGACATTTAGCCATGAAGCTCAAAAGATTTCACACTCAGAGAAAATGACCAGATGAGTTCTTTTATTCAGGCTCCTGAAATATTAATTTATACAACTTAAAAGCAGTGCCGATAAGGCCGCATGCCTACTTGTACTCTTGTGAATACCAAAGACATACAGTTGCAAAGATGAAAGGTGAGTCAGGAGCTAACTGTATGTCACCAGGCAATTGTGTCATGTTATACATTCGTGGCTTTGTGGGGAACAGAGTGATATTACTGAATGGGAGCCCCAGAGTAGTTACCTTATAGAGCTTTCAGTGTCAACCACTATTCTGAAAAAGGATGCTCTATAAAATTTAAATTTAAACATCTTAAAGCAAATGCTTACCCCATTAATGCACACTTGTGTATGCCTGTTACAGTCTGTGAAGTTGGGCTTGGGATCAGATGCTGGGCAGAGAGCTGTGAAGCCATTGCATACCCCTTCCTTTGCACAGTCAGAATCATCCCGACACTTCTCGGACTTTGACTTGAATGCACACTGTGCCGTACAGCAGGGCCCTTGACTTGGACTAGGAGAAGTGTTAAATGATCAGATAAAGTAAATCACATGGATATGGGCCTGATTTTCACATCATCTTAAATGCTAAGTACATTACCAGAACACAACTTCAAATATTACTAGCAACAAACTACTCTATTTGAACATTCTAGCAAGTTACAGAAGATGATTAAATATCTGGTTTCCACAGTCAAACACAGTATAGTCAGCGTTCTTACTCAGCCTTTTGGGAAGTGAATTCAATACTAGGAAACTTCCCAGTGTTTTTTCCATAGCTACATAACATATTAGTCAATTTACACATTTCTATACTAAAACTGAACTAGTACACATACACTAACCACCTAAAAAATTTATGTAAACTATGCCTATTGCCTGTAATCATGACTGCATTTGACTACATGACACTAAGTGACAGAAGCCTACATGCCCCAGTTTACCTAAATATTTTAAAGTTAAGTTTTTATTTGGACAGAAGACAGCCACATTTTCAAAGTTAGGAACTAAATGCTATGTATTTTAAGGAGCAGCATTTTCACATTCTTTTTTTCAATATCCAAATCACTAGATTATGAATTGTTCTAATTTTCAACAACAGGGATACTGTCATTCCAGAAAAATAAACAACAATAGAACAAAGCAGGGCAAATTTCCATAGCCATATGGACCTCTTGACATCAGCATTAAGTCCCCTAACTGCTGTGGATGACCCTGCAGTGACATGAGCATCAGGTCTGTCCTAACTGCTGTGGATGACCCTGCAGTGACATGAGCATCAGGTCTGTCCTAACTGCTGTAGGTGACCCTGCAGTGACATCAGCATCAGGTCTGTCCTAACTTCTGTGGGTGGGTGACCCTGCAGTGACATCAGCATCAGGTCTGTCCTCACTGCTGTGGGTGGATGACCCTGTAGTGACATCAGCATCAGGTCTGTCCTAACTGCTGTGGGTGACCCTGCAGTGACATCAGCATCAGGTCTGTCCTAACTGCTGTGGGTGACCCTGCAGACATGCTGCATCACTGAGGTTGGCAAAGCAGGTACCTGCACTGCTTTCCAGGCTTCAACTTGCATTTCTTCCCCTCTGGCTGGTTAGCATCGAAGCAGCACTCATCTTTACACTGGTCACTGTAGCCACAGTCACATTCTTCACCTTGCTCTACCATCCCATTTCCACATATAGGCTGGCCAGATTCTGAAGAAAGTTAACAGGACAAGATGAGCACTGTATACACACATTAATTTTCTTCAAAATCCACTATCTCAGGGCTGGAGAAACGGTTTGTTGATTTATTTAAGAGCACTTGCTGCCCTTCCTGAGGACCCGATTTCAGTTCCCAGCACCCAATGGCGCTCACAACTGTCTATAACTTAATATCCAAGGGATCTGACATCATCTTCTGGCCTCCAAGGGAATCAGGCTTACATATAATGCAGACATACATGCAGGCAAGACACCATAAACATAAAAATATAAAATTCACAAACTCTTTAGAGCTTTACCAAAAAGAAAAGGCAAAAAACAGAATCTGAAAATCCGGAGACCTGTTTTTTTAGTAAGGGCAGTGCCACTAACCAACAATGCAACCTCAGCATATCACTCCTTTTGGGGGCCTCTGTTTCTGCACAGTGAAAGGACTGACTTCATGGGTCCTTCTTACGTTCTTTACAGAACTAGTAACTTACTATTTAGGCCACATCACAGTTGAGCTTTGCTGACTACATATGTATGTCATGCATACGCAAATAAAGTTAGTGTTTCTCAACCAGACGAAAGAGGAAAACCTGTCTGTTACAGAAAACTTCAAACATACATAAAAGAAGTAAGAAAACAAGCACAATGACCTCTCATGTATGTTTTTCTTGTCTTATTCCCCACCATTTTTATTCTGTAGCATTTTGAAATCACCACACCTAATATGTTGTTCTGTAAATACTTCAGGCTGCATGTCTAAATGATAAATGTTTTATAAGCCTAACTATATATCATTATCACAGCTAATAAAATCAGCAAGATGCTTAATAACTAAGCATCTAATTGCCAATGTTCAAATTTCCTGAGCTATTTCTTTACAGTTGGCCACTAAATCAAGTTCCCAACAAGGCTCTCCTAACTCCACTTCCTTCCCCCACAGTTGCTTTAGATGATGTATCTCTTATTTTACTATAGAATAGGTTTATCTTGTCTTTTTTTATTTTTACATCATTTATTTGTTAAGGAACTTGGATGATTTTATCCTATAGAATAACTCAGTTTTAAAAAATGATCATAATATTGTCAATAAGAACTTTTAAATGTACATTATTCTTTTTCTTGCTAGACCAAGCTCCTTAAGAAAATAAATATGTATTAATCATTAACACGCTCTCTGTAGTCCCAAGCAGTCTAACAGTACAAGGACAGATCTTAGACAATTAGAGCTAAAAAGTCTGGTCTAAAATATTGGTGGATAATTTCAATATATTTCTTTAACTTCTAAAGTTCTCGCTGAAGCTTAAAATTAGAATAGTGGGTTCAATTCCCAGCACCACCAAAACAAATGATGGGGGAAAAAAATCAGACTAGGAATGCTACTCTTTGTGAGATCACAAAGTCACCTCAGGACATTATCATTTGCTAGGAAGGACAAGGATCAAATGCCTTCATTTTCTAGTAAGCAAAACTAACTTCCAAGGGGCTTGTGACTTGCTAGAGGCCAAATACCCCAATATGATCAAACAGATGAAGCCCAGAGGTTCTTGGATCTTAAATCTTAGGCTCTTCTCTTTCCAGTGTAGCAACTCGGAATTTAAGATGGGAAGTAAATAAATAGAAGGGACCCACGCCGCACAGAATCTCACCAACAGCACAGATGAGTGAGACGTACTGCTGAAGACAGGCTTCACATTCACCAAGTTACTCTTAATTCACTAAAGGAAATCTGAGCAGTCAGTGAGACTCCAGCCCACTGTCTGATCTCATATGGTTTTTTTGGACTCTACAACTAGAACTTCCACAGTAAGTAAAACAAAGACTTTTAAAAGGCTAGTAATAACTTGATAATTCACGTGACATGTAATTAAAGAGAAAATGTCAGAAAATGAAATGTAGTACCTGACACACAATCTTCTTCCTATGCATACCGATCTATACAATCATTTTTATAATCAACTTCAAAGTTTACTGTGAAAACTCTTACCATCTAAAAGGCATTTCTACATGAAGAACTGACAGAAGTAAGTGACAAAAAAACACCGGATGACAGTAACAAATAATAGCATCAATGTAATGTCAATCTACCTATGGGGGGAAAGCCTTAAAAGAAACAGCCAGACTCTCTGACAAAGATAAAGAAATATACTACAGGCCGGGAGAAAACACCTGTAAACCATTATCTGAGTCCAGCATAAGGGTGCACACCTATAATCCAGCACTCAGAACATGGAAGATAAGGAAGACTGTGTGCTACAGCAAGAACAACCAGAAAATTCCCCAAGTTATCTGACAAATCACCAGTGATTATATGAAACAATCTCAAAACTCAATGAACAAAATAAAAAGCAAAAAACAAACAGTTTTTTAATATTAAGCCTCTGAGTGATTATTTTATAAAAACAGCTGCTGCCCTGGTGGGCCCAGGCAGGACCAAGAAACTTCAGTCTATAGCTTGGCTTGTTTCTTACCATCTTTCCTTAACTTACATTATCCCATCTACCTTTTGCATCGGGGCTTTTTTCTTTTTTACTTCTGTAATCTTACTTTCACTCCTATTCTGTGGCTGGCTGTATGGCTGGCCTCTGGAGTCCTCCTCCTTCTCTGGTTACTTCTTTCTCCTTCCCAGATTTTTTTCCTCTGTATATTCTCACTGCCTGCCTGCCAGCCCCACCTACCTTTCTCCTGACTTACTATTGGTCATTCAGTTCTTTATTAGACCATCAGGTGTTTTACACAGGCATGGTAACACAGCTTCACAGAGTTAAACAAAAGCAACATAAACAAAAATAATATACCTTAAAATAATATTCTACAACAAAGATAAACAGCTAATAAGCTGTGAAGGAATTCACCACTGTCACCAGAGGAATGAAAAATAAAACAAGGAACTATTGCCTCACTCCTGCCAGAATGGTTTGATCCAAAAATAGTGCATGTGCTAGATCTGATTCTGATGAGACTGAGACTAGTCATAGCCAGATCATGAGAATGTAAAATAGTACAGTACCCTGGAAAACAGTTTGGGAGTTTTGTAGAAAACAAAACAAGTGATCACTATATGATCTATTAGCTGGACTTTAGATGTTTAGCAAAAGAATAAAAAATGTACATTCATACAAAACCTACACATGGATTTTATAGATATTTAATTGATAAAAGCAAAACCCTGCAAATAGCCAGGTTTTTTGTTTATAACAAACCATTATATATCAAAGAGTACTTCGTAGCGACAGAATGGACAAACTACTGATAAAGTTAGGATATTTAGCAAATTCTTCTAAGTGAACAAAGGCATTCCCTAAAAGTTATACACTGTACAATTCCATCTATACATTATCAAAAGGACAGTATTTCAGAAATGGATTGTTCTGGATCTTGTCTCCAGTGGTGGGATATAAAACTACACATGTAATCAAATTATATAAAAAGAAACAAACATCGAGAAAGCAGGAGGAGTAAGGAGTGTGGAATGTGCATTGATGACAACTTCACACTGAAGATACTATCAACCTGCAAGGTATTACCAATGGAGACACGAGATGAAGGTACTGAGCATCGACTACTTATTGTAACTGTATGTGAATCTATAGTTATGCCAATAAAAACTGTATTGAAAACAAAAGGACAGACTTATCCGGAAGTCTCCTCAATTCCTCAACCCTTCTTTGAATGTCCTTTATGTACAAAAGTGACTATGACTCAATATTTGCATTCAAGTATTTTATAATCTTGTGGAAAAGGATGATACACAAAACAACTTGAAGACTAGGTAGAATATTTGGAATTTGATAAATGTCACAAGAGAGATATACAGCTGAATGTAAGACCAAAATCTGGTATGCTTACACAGTGGGATATTGTTTACCCTTTAAAAGGAGTGGAGTTGTGGTACATGTTATTATAGGGATGAACCTTGAAAAATTTATGCTAAGGAAAACAAGCTGGACACAAAAGAACATACACTGTATGAGTCCTCTGTGCCCAATGACAGAAACAATGAGTGAACTAGATTCAGTCCTATAACACACTGTTATTCGGCAACAGGAACAAAACATTGTGATGAACCTTGAGATACTATGTGGAGTTAAAAGTAAAATTCCATAAAAGGAAAAAGCTATGAATTTCATTTGTATGAAATCTTAAAACAAGCCAACCAATCTCTGGTTAAACCATCAGCAGCTGCTTCTGGGAGACTGACTGCAAAGTAGAATAAAGAACTTTTTGGACTGGCAAAAATGTTCTGATCTTCACAGCTGCTTGGTTTACATAGGTAACTGCCATTTGCCAAATTCACCAAATGGTGTACTTCAGATGTGCACTTTATACATCCCTGTTGACTACAGCACTATCCACAACAGCCAAACTGTGGAACTAACTAATCTGGGTATCCGATAAGGGAACAGATGAAGAAACTTCACATATACACACTTCGGGTTTTAGTTTGTTTGTTTTTGGTTTTTGGTGGTGGTGGTTAATTAGAATTTGCTGGGTAGCTCTGGCTGGCCTTGAGCCTGCTTATATAGACCAGGCTGGTCTTGAACTCATGACCTTACACCTGCCTCTGCCTCCCAACTGCTGGGATTAAAGGTGTGCACCATCACACCCATGCAGTACATACACAATGGAGTTGGTTTCAGACACGAGGAGTACAATATTTTGTTGTTTGCAGGAAAATAGATGCAACTGGAGATAATCATATTAAGTGAATTAAGCCAATGTCACAAAGACAAGTGTGTGCTGTCTTCTCACTTCTAGCTTTTATACCAATCCATAAAATCATGTACACATATGTAACAAGAAAACAGAAGCAAAACTACCTAGCAGAACAAGGGGAACAGAGGAGACAGGAAAGGGAGGAGAAGAGGTGTGTGGTGAGTACACCCAATGTACAGTCAAATCTCTCTCTCTCTCTCTCTCTCTCTCTCTCTCTCTCTCTCTCTCTCTCTCTCTCTCTCACACACACACACACACACACACACACACACACACACACACACACACACACACATAACTCAGAGTGTACAATTCACCTAGGAAAGAAAAAGAGGGAGGGGAAGAACCTCCAACAACACTGAACTTTAATGAGATATAAGCTAAAGTGTCTAGAAGTAAATTACTTGCCACCTGCAACTTAGTTTCAAAGGGGGCCAACAAATTCCTAAGTATTTGATAAAGCAAATACAGCAAAGTCTTAATGGGAAAACACAGGGGGAGATGTTCTTAGAGCAGATTCTTTCTAGTTTTCTGAATGTTTAAATATCATGGGAAAGGTACTTCCACTTGACAAGCTAGATTCAATTCTCAGAGCCCACATGGTAAAAGGAGAGAACTGACTCCAGCAAGTCGTTCATTGCATTCCATTGCATGTGGAAAAGTTGATAACTAAGATACTGAGAACATACATACCAACAAAGCAGTTGTTTCTCTTCTTCTCAAGCACCTGGCTTATGTTTCTAATACTGCAGAGGGAAAACTTGTTGTTGTTGAGCTTGTCCCCAGATGTTGCTCTTGCATACATGATGTAATTGCCATTTTCTTTTTGTCCTAAGTTCTTAGACTCTCCTGGTGTGCACTCTGTTCCAGAATCATGCTGCCAAATAGAATATGATGTTACATTAATAGGAAGTAAAACAGGGTTTCCAGGTCACCTGCTTAAGTGGAGCTTTCTCACCAGAAGAACAGTATGGAAATCACATAATTTTCTTGAGGAAGGGTCTACCAGCTGCCTACGACGGTGAGTTAGAATGAAAACATGCCCTGTCAGGGGCCACAGTGGCAGCACAGAAGGAAAACTGAAGGTCTAAACATAAACTATCTTAGACTTTGTGATTAGGGACTAGAACTGAGCACACATCATCATAAGGACTATTGAAAAGCAGCTTTTAAGGCTGGCAGTAATGATATGGATTACTCAGCATTTATTAAAATACATGACAAATTATATGCTAAAGCTGGTTCAGGAAGAAGGCGGAGATGGAAGCGAACCCTAAGACCAGTGCTGGGGAAGGCAGAGAGTAAGAACTCAAGGCAGGGCAGCTTCCTTCTGAGTCTGTGCAAAAGACAGCTGAGGAAAACAGAAACATAAGTTTTACTTTTAAATGAAATGAAGAACTCAAGGCATGAGACCAAAACACTACTTTATAGCATAAATAAGAGAGAGTTTTGTGTATGAGCACATGCACAGAAGTGGTTTTGATTCCAGTAACTTACCCAGGTATTAGAGGCATCAGAAGAACTGCCTGAATTTTCTCAAAGAAAACACGCTTAGGAAGCTGGAATGAAGCAGCAGACCCAAGCAGCACCTGTTTTCTTGGTACACATGCACTGAAAGAACCTCGGGTTTGGTAGATGCCTCAGTGGGTAAGAGCACTTACTGTGCATGCAAGAGGACCTCTGTTTAAATCTCCAGGACCCACATAAAAAAGCCAGACACAGGACCAAGGAGATGGCTCAGGGGGTACAGGTGCTTGTCACCAAACTTGGCAACTTAAATTGATCCCCAGGACCCAAATGCAAGAAGCTATCCTCTGACTTCCACTCATGTGCTGTGGCACACAATCGAACATACACACACACACACACACACACACACACACACACACACGATAAATGCAATAATAATTTTAAGAAAAAAAAATAAACAAAATCAAACATGCCCATGCTTATCTGTAACAACCCCATTGCTGGAATATAGAAACAGATATCAGAAGTTCACTAGATGATCAGTCTAGCCCAGATGGCAAGCTTCTAGCTCAGAGCTGTCTCAAGGCACTAAAACAAAGAGTGATTGAGGAAGACACTCACCATCCTCCCCTGACTTCTGCATGAACACACAAAGGTACATACTCAATTGCATATACAACACACACACAATACCCTCAATATCACACTCACATACCTGAAGCAAACCTCACATACAATGTCCTCGAGTAATTGGTACTAATCATTACAAGGAGCAAAAATGTAAGGTACTAAAATGGCAATTGTATTTAGCTGAATCTTGGTTTGAATAGCCAACAACACCACTCTCTACTGACGAACAATAAATAACAAGTCACTTTGATTTTATATTTCCTCATCAGAGACCTCTATTCACATTTTACTCTTCCTGATACTGCCCTGCTTTTCTCCTGAGCCTAGATTCAGCCTCTAGAAACTACTTCCTCTATACACAGTATGACCTTGCTTTATGTTTCTGCTCCTTACAATTCAATTTGGTTTCTGATTAAGTATGGTACTATCAAGAGTTTCATCATTCAAATTTAGAAACAGAAAGAAAAAAAATATTCCAAAACTACATAGCTCTTAATGTGACCATAGAATCATTTGCTACCTTTCAAAGCAATATTAGAGGACCCAGTTCTACATCAAAGTACTAAAATATTCAAACCTATACAAATGAAACTTTGCAAGAGAGTTACGTTCTTTAAAACAGCAAATTGGGACCTACCTGCCTAGTCTTATTTATTCAGGAATGGTATAGGAGATCTCACCAATGGTACAGAAGGAGAAACGGGTTGTAAACAAGGATGCTTACTATTTGCCACTTCAGATACAGGAACAAATTGTAAGTAAAAAGACCCCACTCCCCCAACACAGACATATATGCAAAGGACTATCTTGACTGGAAGCCATGTTTCACAAGTATACTACAACTTTAGAAAAGAAAACAAGAAAAACTCCTTCCTAAGTTCCTAAGACACACCTGGTGGAACAGACTCCAATCCCTGCACTAAAGAGGCTGAGGCAGTGAGATCACAAGGTTGAGGTCCGCCTAGGCTACCCAGTGAGGACTTATCAAAGAAAAAGAAATAGAAGAAGAGGGTGTAACACAGAAAGAAAGGAGCAAATACTCACAGAAACTTCAGAAAAAGATTTAAGAATATATAAATAATTAATTATAATCTACTGACCACAACTATTGACATTTTGGTATATTTCTTATGACTATATTTGGCTTTATCACATCTTAATTTAAACTTTGTATTCTGTTATGAGTATAATGATTATGTATGTCTCAGCATACCAGTGTAAGTTAAGCACTGAAGAGCCTAAGTTTTTAAATGGCTGTAGAGCATTCCATGGTAGCAGTTAAAAGCAGAAGCAGCTCTCGCAGAAGACCTGGGTTCAGTTCTCAGTACCCACATGGTAGCTCACAACCATCTGTAAATTCCAGTTCCAAGGGTTCTGACAACTTTTGTTCTGTAGACTCAAAGCACCAATGTGGTACACAGACATATACGTGTGTGTGTGTGTGTGTGTGTGTGTGTGTGTGTGTGTGTGTGTGTACAGACAACACACTTATACATATAAAAATAATTTTTAAAGAAAAGATTTCAAGGTAAGGTAGGTTGAAGCAGGGAATTCATCCCATATGAAAGGTGAGAGATGTTGCAGAATATATATGTTCTGTTGGCTGAAGTTTCTCTCCCACCTGCCTCTTCCCAAATACCCAGCGGCTGCTTCCCAAATAATTGACTCAGAGGCTTCATATTATTTATAAATGCTTGGCTGGTAGCTCAGGCTTATTACTAAATAGCTCTTACACTTAAATTAACCCATATTCTTATCTATGTTTAGCCACATGGCTTGGTACATTTTCTCAGTGTGGCATTCTCATCTTGATTCTTCTGCATCTGGCTGGTGGCTCCTGTCTCCACTCTACCTCTTTCCCAGAATTCTAGTGTGGTTGCCCACCTATACTTCCTGCCTAGCTACTGGCCAATCAGTGTTTTATTAAAGCAATTTGAATGATACATCTTTACAGTGTACAAGAACATTATTCCACACCATTTCCTCTTTTTTGTCTAATTAAAAAGGAAGGCTTTAACCTTAATACAATAAAACAAAAGCAGTTATTAAGTAAGAATTATAGTATCCAATCAATTAGGGTTTGTGCTACACCTGGTGTCCAACTTTTGGAGCATGAAGTCACAAAAAAGCCACTTTCCTGTGACTTTGCAGCTACTGGCACAGGCCAGAGCTCCAAAAAAGGTAGAGTCTCTACCCTGCCAGCTAAGTTTCTGTTGTAGCCTATGTGCAGCAAATTCCATAGGTTTTGGGCTCTAAAACCACAGGAGTTAGCCACTTTTGCATGGTCCCCCCTGCAGATGGCTGGCTGTTTGGCTTCTTCTCTCCCAGGGGGTTGTGGGCTCTCTCTGGCTACTACTGCATTAGGTAGCTGCCTTGAAACCCACTTGGACTTCTACTGTTCTACACAGAAGCAGTCAGCCTCACATCCGAATCATCATTGTCAGCAAATTTGGTGAGACAATTGGGAATTCTTAAAGGGAGGAATTAGTTAAAAGGGAGGGTTTTTTTTTCCCCACATTAAAAAAATAGGAAACATTTTAGGTCTCTGTTTGATAATACACTAGATGGTTTGAAAATGGAGTAATTAAATGAAAGAATAACTAATATAGATGGGATTTACATAATGTCAATCATGAATATTATTTGATTATTTTTATTTTATCATTAAAAAAAATTGGACAATGAGTGCCAAGATAAAAGTTTTAGAAAAATTTGTTAAAGCAGATCATAGAGCTATTTAGACCCAGACAGAGGAATTTAAAGGAGAACCAATCTCAGCATTGTAATTATAAGGTTAGAGAGGAACAGCCTAAGGCTTTCAAACAGCCAATCTTAATTTATCCAGTAACCTTTATAGGAACTGCCAAATGATAGATATCCCCAAAGCTGTGTAAGAATGATAGTCTCATATAGCATGCATTCACCTTTTTGTGAAGCAGATGTTAAACTCATGGTCAACTTGTAATAGAATTACCCCTCAAAACTGAAGAGATTTGGTTACAACAGTCTTGGAGACTGGTCCTCAATTACAGTGGAGGACCTAGATGAGGCCAAGACCACTGAACAACGAAGTAGGGCTAGAGGTATGGAGAGGGAGATTACGCTAATGTACAAAGGCAATCTTTATATGATGACCACATCCTGGCTTTATGCCACACTGCAGTTTTGAATGCTTGGGACAGAATTGAAGAAGTAGAAAAGAAAACTGAGTCATTTACTAAAGTTATGCAGGGCCCAAAAGAAACCTTCACTGATTTCTTACAAAGATTGCCTTCAGCAGTAAACAGAATAATAACCAAATTCAGAAGCTAGACAAATAATAATTGAATCTCTAGCTTTTGAAAATAACACCCTTAGAGGAATGGATCTGAGATACAATCAATATTGAATCTCATGACCATGATGATGCTTGGATAGGAGAGGTGATTTCCAGAGGTTTGAAGAAAAATCAAAATGTCAAATGTTTCAACTGCAGTAAAGAAGATCACCTAAACAGGGACTGTAAGCAGGGCATTCCTAGAAATAACATTTTTGCTAAAAAAATAATCTCAACAGAACGCCCCTCCCTTCTGGATTATGCAGAAAGTGTGGCAAAGGCTAGTGAATGTAGATCAACAAGGTACAGACAGAGGGCTGGAGAGACGGTTCAGCGGTTAAGAGCACTAGCTGTTTTTCCAGAGGTCCTGAGTTCAATTCCCAGCAACCACATGGTGGCTCACAACTATAATGAGATCTGGTGCCCTCCTCTGGCACGCAGGCAGAAGTATACATAATAAGTAAATCTTTTTTTAAATATGCCATCAGAAAAAACCTTGGGGGGGCCTCTCGAAGGCTCCCATTGTCAAATTTGGTTGAGTCATTTCCTGTCATCATGGAGGAAACTCCTTCCCAAAACAATTAAAGAACTTAATGTGGCCTCTGAAGTCTCCAAAAAGATGATGGGGCCCCACAAGGACAATTCCATATGGACTATCATAGCACCATTAAGCTGACAAACACCACCCAAAGATCAGCTTTGGACTACAAACTGCTCGGGACAATCTTGAGGTAGCTAGCTAAGATGATGCAGCCTCAAAGACTTCTCTATCCAGGACTTGAGACAAGCCCTGCACTTTCCCATTATGCAGCGACTGGACAACAAATGATACAGCTATCTCTCCCAGGACTTGATAATTAACTCAATTTTTTCTTTTCAAGATCTCCTGCCGGGCGGTGGTAGTGCATGCCTGTAATCCCAGCATTCAGGAGGCAGAGCCAGGTGGATCTCTGTGAGTTTGAGGCCAGCCCGGTCTACAGAGCTAGTCCAGGACAGGCTCCAAAGCTAGAGAAACCCCAAGATCTCCTAAAGATGCTGTTGCCCCCAGACAGCAGTAAGTAAATTTAAGAACATAATGCCCACAATCCCAAGAGATAGGTGGGTGGTTTTTGGTCATCCAATGGGTTATGGACATTTGTCACTGTTTAGGATGGTTGGTTACAAGTTGTATTGGTAATGGTCAGGGAAAAAAGCTGAACAAAGGAGATTGGATTCAGGGTTCTTGTTTGAAAAAAGAAAAAGGAAAAAAAAGAAAAAAGGGGGATACAGATATGGTAGGATTAAAGGGTAGATTATTGAATCTACTCTGAAAAGAGGATATAGATATAATGAGAAAAAAAGGTATGTTACTGAATCTATTTTTAAAAAGCAACTACTAGTTTTAAATATTTTACATTGGATTGGATTTTTGTATATTGTATACAAATTTTGTATACTGATACAAATTTGAGACTAATTTTGTTAGACTATACTGTATATACATTTTTAATCTTGTTCAAGATATTGTACCTATTAAACTCATTTAACAATTTAATGCAAATTTCTAGTCCTTGAAAGTTATTATTACAAACTAATTAGGATATAAAGAAATGCAAATGAGTAGTTAGTCATTACAATCAAACTTGTAGTCATGTTAGATATGTTACCAGGGTCAAGGAGATATATTTTAGGTAGCTAGGTGGTCTTCAAACATTTCAGAGATATACAAAATATGGCATTTAAGATGTTTTAATAACATAGATTCTTTTTTTTTTATGACAATGAGACATGTCTGCTCCTGGCAGCACCAATCTACTTCAGAGAAGATGATAGACATCGAAAAAACTCCACATGAAGTTTACTTTCTTTGTGGCAAACATTAGTCACTAGGCAAGAAAGTGCCCTTGCCTCGACTGCTGATAGTATGCTGTCCAATGGGACAAACAGGACATAAAAGAAAAGACTGCCCAACTTTGCCAAGACAAGGAAGGACAGTCCTTCAGAATATCATACTTCACAGAGAAGTCGGTCAGATATTCTAGACCTGTAGGCTAAAGATGGATGTCCCAACATTACAGAGGAACCTTGTCCAGGCAGGTAGCTGTTTCTGTCATTTCTCACATTTTTTGGAAGTCACTTGCTTGCACTTCCTATTTACTCAGGTAATATTATTTCCTTCTCGGGTCTCTGAGGGAGTTGAAGACTAGATAGTTATAGTTTTCCTTGGTTTACCAGACTTAGAAAAGAAACTCACTAAAGAGGTGTAAAGTGAGGGTAATAAGTGTTGGTGACTGTTTCAGAACCAGCAAATATAGATAAGATAATCTTCTGTCTGATTAAGCCAGACTAAGCCATGCAAGGTTGGTGCAATCCTATATTCACAGAACTTGGGAAGTAGGCACAGGATCAGGAATTCAAGACTGCCTAGGCGACTTGAGGCAGCTATCTCAAAGCTGCCCTCCCACAAAGGAACCAGATAAAATTCGGTGCTTTCACAGAATTATTTTCATTATGGTCAATTACATCACTATGCTCTGGAATATTAACACTAAACATTCATATGTACATTACTTGTACCACAAAATATCACTGGAGACAAAATTCAAGCTAATCACTTTTTAAATTTTTTAATAGTTAGGCAGTACTTACTGGAGATCCAAAGTTATGTCCAACTTCATGAGCAAAAGTAATATGAGAGACTTTGGGAGGCACATGAGAGCCATAGTTCTGAACAGTAATAATGCCAGTGTTCAATGACTTCTTCTTGCCATCTGAATACAATTTGCTTTTCTCACATATTCCTCCAGAGCTTCCTAATTCAGATTTTTAAAAATAAAGTAAAATAAAAAGACTAAATTAGTTATCCATTTCTCTCCAAAAAACAGATAAAAAGTAAATAAAATCATTAAAAATAGAGTTGAAGCATTTATATTTTTCAATTTAAAATACAAATGGTACCTAAATGACTCAAATACTCCAAAGTTCCTGCAGTCCAAGATTTAAAAAAAATAATTTAAAATAAAATGTTAATAGTCTCTGCAAAGAAACCCTAGGATTGAGTACAATCCTTACATGTTTTTCAGCATCAAAAAGTCCTCAATATTTTCCTGCCATTAACACAGAAAAACATTTCTACTTCCTTTAAATTTGAGTAAGTCCACATTTATACTGAATCAAAGTTTATACCCCTTCATCTTTTAAAAAGAAAACATAAATTAAATAAAAGTTAAAATACCTTAAGTACATTCTACAAAAGCTACTTCTACAAACAGTGGTGAGCATTCAGCAGGGGATGGCAGTCCTTTGATGCAATGCATCCATCATGCATTCTTTTGGTGAAACACCAATCAAGTAACATGAATTTAAGAAGAGATGAAAGAAAGAAGGTTGGAGAGAAGGTGGCAGAAAGGAAAGGCAGAAAAGTAAATATGGAACAATATGACTATCTGGTTTCCTAGAAGTTTACTGTACTGGTCACACAACTCTTCAGCAGCTGTGAAACTTAAAAAACAAAAACAAAAACAAAACTGAATTGTGATTTTTGCAATGTGCCCTGAATTCATTTTCAATTTTTAAAAATTACTCAGAGTAAGCATAGTAACTTACTTTGTACCTTGTCTTTTCATTAACAAGAACTTTGGAGTTCAAGATCAAAATGACAATGCTTTCACAACCAAAGAAATTTACAAGAAATAAAAGAGAAAATAAATGAAAAATCAACCTAGCTGGTCATTTGCCATCCTCTTCACCTCAGACTCCCACATGCAGTTATAGGCATATGTCACCATGCTTATTCTTTCTTTTAATTAATTTTATAAACATTTCAAAGGAGAAATTCTTCAGTCCATGCTCACATTTAAAAGAATGTAGCTTAGTGGCAGAGTACTTGTCTCAGGTGCCAAGGTCCTGGATTTGGTCCTTAGCATCACTTTTTTTTATTTAAATTTTTAAAATTTACTATTTAAATAAAGGGCTATTCCTATTTAGTATTATTTTTAAAGATTGATTTTAATTTTATATATGTGGGGTGGGTGGGTGGGTGGGTATGTGTACTGTGTGGGTACTCACAGAATCCAAAAGAGGGTACCACATCCCCTACAGTTAGAATTAAAAGGTAGTTGTTAGTCACCTGATTTGGGTGCTGGGAACTGAACTTGAGTCCTTTTCAAGAGTAGTAAGTATTCTTAACCACTGAGCCATCTCTACACTCTCTGTCTCTGTCTCTCATTTGGTATTTTAAAAGACAAAATTAAATGGATTAAGATATTCAGGTAATCAAATTATTTCACTTTAGTTTCAACACACTAGAATACAACCATTTTACTAAACCATTTAAAAAGTCTAATGTTTTAAATTCCTGAAAAAAATCTTTAATGGGAGACAACTGGAAATAGAACTGCAAGAATGGCATGATTACAGCCAAGAATACTAGAGCATGCCTGTAATCTTAGCACTCAAGAAACTGAAGCAGGAGAATCATCAGTTCAAAACTAGCCTAGTAAGTAAAGACCTTGATTTGTCCCCATACCCTCACAACAACAAAAACAAGCTACTGCTTTATCCTATTAAATATATGGCAACAAACATAAATTTGGAAAACTGTTACGATTTAGCAAGCTGAAATCATAATGCACTTCATGGAAAAGGAAGGTGAAGACTAAGCCAAGTGCAGAGTTAGCCCACAAACCACTGACAGCCTTCATGATGGTCTCTACACACACCCTTTCCTGTACAGAAAACACAGAGAAAACAGGGAGCGATTTATGAATATTTGATCTTTTCTGTTCTTTTTCTGAAGGTTACATCATTCCAGGAACTAGGAAATTAAACTTATGAGTAAGTACTCTGGAAGAATTATACATCACACATTAACTTTGAGCAAGTAGTAAATTACTATCCTGACTCAGTGGAGACTTGTCATGTGAAACTAGTACAAAGTAACTCCTATCACATTTGAACCAGGCTCAGAAGACCCCAAACTAGTACAAAGTAACTCCTATCACATTTGAACCAGGCACAGAAGACTCCAAACTAGTACAAAGTAACTCCTCTCACATTTGAACCAGGCTCAGAAGACCCCAAACTAGTACAAAGTAACTCCTATCACATTTGAACCAGGCACAGAAGACTCCAAACTAGTACAAAGTAACTCCTCTCACATTTGAACCAGGCTCAGAAGACCCCAAACTAGTACAAAGTAACTCCTATCACATTTGAACCAGGCTCAGAAGACCCCAAACTAGTACAAAGTAACTCCTCTCACATTTGAACCAGGCTCAGAAGACCCCAAACTAGTACAAAGTAACTCCTATCACATTTGAACCAGGCACAGAAGACTCCAAACTAGTACAAAGTAACTCCTCTCACATTTGAACCAGGCTCAGAAGACCCCAAACTAGTACAAAGTAACTCCTCTCACATTTGAACCAGGCTCAGAAGACCCCAAACTGTGCAACAGCTGAAAGGAAAAGAGTAAATAGGCACATTTTTAATAACTCTAACATGTTTCTGTAGTTTTCAGGTCTAACTAACTTAAGGCAAGATCACATACAAGTTTGAGAACATTCTTCTTAAATATAGTCCCTGTGATTTATATATTGCTTAATCTCCTAAATAACTGCTCTGAGTCTTGAGTTTAATATAATTATACATTGGAGCAACTCAGATCACACAGGAAAAAATAAGATAGTAAATTTTATTTTATAAATTATGGTCTTTAAATACTGCCACTAGTTTTGACATGTCAGAGGATCAATTAGAGACACATCTCACTAAGTTGACTGTAACTCAAGCTCAGTAACTGCTTTTACATCATGTAAGATTTTGCTGAAGAGTCATCAGACAGAAATAAAACTTGTGAATAAAATGAGAACAGTGAGATGTTGTTCACTCAACTCAAAAGCAGTAAGTAACCTGAGCAAGCTACAGCTATGTTCACTTAACTGATAACACTGAGACAGGTTAGATAACACAGGAAAGAACAAGCCAGAGAAATATATTTCAGAGGTATATTAAAGAAGTTCAGCAAATGAAATGCAATAGAATGAAGGTAATAGCTATCTAACTTAAAGACTTTACATGTAATCCTAGCACTAATTCTTGGGAACCTGCAACAAGGTCCCAAGTTCAACATAAATTCAAGCTCAGTAACCCCTCCATCTCAAAATAGCATTTATTTTGTTACAAAACCATTGTATCAAATGATAACAGGTTATCTACTTAACCCTGAAGAAAACTGTATAGTGATCTTTCCTGAGTTTGGACTGACTTTCTTCCCTGGTGCTGTAGATCAAGCCCTAGGCCTTACACATGCTAAGCCAGTACTCAGCCCCTGAGCCACTCCCCCTGTATCTCTGCTTGGGAACCAGGCTCCTTCCTGATGGTTCTACTATGGCAAGGCACAGATTTAAGTGTGAATCTCCAAGTCAACTGGGAAGATACTGCTTTTGTTTCTGTTTTATCAAAGATACCTAAAGCAGCACTCTACTGCAAGAAAGCCTTAAGTAAGAAGAAGAGTACATGATGTCCCGTTCCAGCACAAAATAAGAGATTATTTGAAAAACAACAAAAGACTTAAAGACAAGAAACTTACTATTAATATATTTCAACCCTCATTTTCTTGCACCAACTGGGTCAGCAAAGAGGCCTATAGCTCACAAGCTACATACATACTCTGTGATAATTAACCATAACATAACATCTTCTCTACTACCATGTTTTTAACGAGTGAAATAACTTCAGAATTTAATAAATTAAATTTAGGGCAATTAAACAACAAGATAACACCAGGCGGTGGTGGCACACACCTTTAATCCCAGCACTCGGGAGGCAGAGCCAGGCAGATCTCTGTGAGTTCAAGGCCAGCCTGGTCTACAGAGCTAGTCCAGGACAGGCGCAAAGCTACACAGAGAAACCCTGTCTCAAAAAACCAAAACCTGTCTCAAAAAACCAAAACCAAAACAAAAACAAAAACAAAAAAAAACCACAACAGGATAACAATTAACAAAGATTACCTAGACCAAATAAAAATGAAAGATTAAGAAATACTAACAGACTATAAACACAGTAAGTCAGCTATGAAGCATTATCTAAAAAGAACAAGTTAACAGTAAACACAATTAAGACATAAGCAAAAAGATGGGAGTCTCAAAGGAGAGAAATAAATTATAATATAAATTAAAGATGCAAAGTAACTTACTGGAATGTATATATAAAAAGAAAGGAAAAAAAGCAGGTAAGAGCCCAGGGCTCTTAGTGCCTCTGTTATTCCCACAGAGCCTCAACAATTACATGATAATACTGAAGTATAAAAGAGTTCCTGTGTCCAGCTTCCTCTCTTAAGAAAGAAGGAAATGCAGGCAGTGAAATGTAACCTCTACTGGGAAGCAGGAACCATTATCCCGGGGTAATCAAGTAGATTATATATGCAACATTCCTTGTAAAATCAAGTGCATATCAAACTCAAAATTAGTTCAGTTACAGAGGACAAAGCTGCTGGTGTTATTTCAAGGCAGGAACCCTGTATTAAGATAACTGAGACAAGAAAGAAAAGACTCCTTCCTTCCCTCACTCTGGCCTCTAATCTTTGCCTCTCCTCTCTCTAAGAGCTTTTGGAAAAAGCCTTCTAAGACCCAGAGTTGGGGATTTAATAGTCAAGTTAGAGAGCATTTTAGACCTGAAATAAAGGGAAAGGTTATTAACACAGAAGGAAAAAGAGCAGACAAAGGAGAAAAAGAATGAAGATAAAGTTTGGGGGGAAAAAGTCATATTTTCCATTCTGACTACTCAATCTATCATTGCTCACAATAGGCCAAGGTAGAGTCCTGCTTCACCCACACAAAGAACCTAACAATAAAAACACTCTACCCAGTGTCATGTCAGCAAAATGAGTAGATCACAAAGTAATGGTCCAAATATCCCGAAATCTAGACATAAATACTAAGTGTCCCTAAGCCCACACACTACATCTAATCATAAGAAAATCATCTGACATCAGTATAGGACATTCTACAACCCAGCCAAACAGCATTCTTTAAAATCATTGGGGAGTGGGGGGCTCACCCTAACATCTGTTTCATTTTTCTATAACTCTAGAAACTGTTCTAAAGAAAGCTTTTTTTTTTTTTTTTAAAGGAAATTAAGCAGTTATGTGTGTAAAAGGCAGGAAGGTATCTAAAGATTTCAAGAAAGTTGGTCAAGTTCCTATAGTATTCACCTACCCCCCAATTCCTTTAAAAAAATTTATTCATTTTTTTATATCCTGACTGCAGTTTCCCCTCCCTCCTCTCCTCTCCAGCTCTTCATTCCTTTCTTTTGGAGACAAGGTCTTACTAGGTAGTGAAGGCTGGCCTTGAACTCATGATTCTACCAGGATTACAGTCTGTAAATGAAAATGCAAAATGGTACCAGGTTCCCAATCTGAAATAATCTTCTTGTTTGCTCTGGAGGTATTTGGTGAGTAAGCTTTGGAGACAAAAATTTCACATTTAGTGTGCAGCAGTGTTATCTGGAAGGCTTGTCCAAACAAAGACTGCTGAAACTAAATACTAAGGTTCCTGATTCAAAGGACCACAGGTGGAGCTTGTGAACCACAACATTCCTTCCTGGGTCTCTGGTGATGCAAGCATGGCTAGCTATGGTTCACAGGATGAGAACCATTTCTCACCTGAGACTATCTAGAAAATATGTAAAGAAAATCCAAATAAATACTCAAGCTTTTATAATACTTACTAATTAATAGGAAAAGGGAAATCATTAATTTTGTGAAAAAAATTCCAGCTATTTGAAGGGAAAGAGAATAGAATTTATAAAATCTGAAGCATCCTGGGAGAGAAGAGCTGAACAACTGGTCACAACGCAAGGAACATGAAAGAGGACGACCACAGACAGAGACAAACAATACTACAGGAGGACAAGCAGTCTGGGACATCAACTGTACCTCAGTGACACACAAGTCAGTACATTTTACGAGGAAAAAAGCACTGAAAATACAAATAAAGGTACTTATTGTTGGCTGCTTTAGAAAGAGCAAGAATGTAAAATAAACACACTACTTAAGAATATAAAATGTAAATCATAGAATAAACTAAAGAATGAGAAAGATGTGCTTTACACCAGGTAAAGAAAAATTGATTTTTTTTTTTTCCCCGAGACAGGGTTTCACTGTGTGACCCTGGCTGTCGTGGATCTCACTCTGTAGACCAGGCTGGCCTCGAACTCACAGAGATCCGCCTACCTCTGCCTCCTGAGTGCTGGGATTACAGGCATGCGCTACCACCACCCAGCAGAAAAATCAGTTTTTAAATAGAAATGAGGCACCAGAAGGAAATCAGCTGGGTGGTGGTGGCACACGCCTTTAATCCCAGCACTCACTCAGGAGGCAAAGGCAGGCAGATCTTTGTGAGTTCAAGACTAGCATGGTCTACAGAGTGAGTTCTAGGACAGCCAGGGTCACAAAGTGAAACCCTGTCTCGAAAAACAAACAAAAAAAAAAAAAAAAAAAGAAAGGAGAAATCACTGTTTATGGCTTTATGGCTTCAAAGTTTACAAACAACTCAGACTCCATATATCCAAACTCATATCCAAAGAATCTGAGGACCTTTCTACCCTTCTTTCAGTGAGTAAATCTGAATTTGTCAACAGCTCCCTCAAACCCACTGTAATGGGATGGGGACTACTCATCTCCACTTTCTCAATGATGGACCCCATCGCCATAGTGATCAGGGATGATACCAACAGAGCTGTATGTGGCACATGGCTTGCTGCCTACCTAGACTGCCTCTCAGGCAGCATCTCTCTGCTGTAGAAATAAAGACCAGAGGAAATCACATATGTTTTCTTTCTATCCGCTGCTTCTGACCAGTTTTTCTGTTCTTTCTCTCACTGCAGAACAGAAAAGACTATAAGGGTTTTTTTGTTTTTGTTTTGTTTTTTTCTTTTGTTTCTCCTTTCAACAAAGTAAAAGCATAGTTTTGCACTTCTGACTTTCTGGCCCTATTCCAAGCAGCAGGGGAATTTAGTAGTATTTAGCTTTTGTGGGAAAATGTGGTTTCCCTTCTAGAGTGTCACAAGTACTACTTCTTCCCACAAAATTGTGTCAGCTTCTAGAAATCCCAAAATCAGGGTACTTCCCATATTTCTCTTTTCTTTTTAAATTTTTATTTATTTATTTATTTATTTATTTATTTATTTATTTATTTATCTATTTACTTACTTACTTACTTACTTAGTTGAGACAGGGTCTCCCTATGCAGTACAGGATGGCTTTAAACTTACCTTCCCAAACCTCCTGACTCAGCCTGAGAACTGAGATTACATATGTGTACACCACAAGTTCAACTTTTAAATAAAAAGCTGCTTCATCTATTCCATCATTTGCATTGTTGTGCACCTGGTCTTTTTTTGTTTTTTGTTTTTTGTTGGTTTTTTTTGTTTGTTTGTTTGTTTTGTTTTGTTTTTTGAGACAGGGTTTCTCTGTATAGTTTTGGTGCCTGTCCTAGATCTCACTCCATAGACCAGGTAGGCCTCAAACTCAACAGAGATCCACCTGGCTCTGCCTCCCAGGTGCTGGGATTAAAGGCGTGCACCACTGCTGCCCAGCTGTGCATCTGGCCTTAACTCAGGTTATGTGAATTAAAGTTCTGTATAGGCACTGTTTTCTCCTACACTTAGTAAAACCTAATCTTCCCCCAAAGTTGCTTTTCCTTCCAAGTATTAAGACATTATTACACAATCTACCTGAAGGTGCTCCAACCCATGCCAGACCAAGAACACCATCATCAAAATCCCGGTCTGTGAAGACATAGGCCAAGCAGTAGTCATCATGATTCTGCTCAGAATTCAACTCCAGGAACTTCTCCACACCAATATTTGGGAAACGGAAAGGATTTGTAGGGTCCTTTTCATCAGAGGTGGTATTGATCTAAAATCCAAAACAATAAATTTAAATAAGTAATTACTACTGGCTGTTTCCTACCCACCTCCTCCCACATAGACCTGGACAACATTCTTGTGGGTTCTACAGAACTGCACACAGTACTGAACTGGCCACAGAAACCATAAACACGCAAAAGAAAAGAACAAAAGGAAAGCAGGGCAAGGAAATTGAAGATGTTAAATTTCTCAGCAAGGATCTGCCAGATTCCTGAACAGAAGCCATAGAGAAAAGACACTGTACTTATTCTAAGTTCTAGTAAAGTAAGTATGGTTTCTCAAACTCAACGGTATCAGCAGGTCTCTTTATGGGAGCTCTACAAATGGGGACAAGTATAAAGATATAAGTATGAAGTCCAAGACAAAGTTTGCCAGATTTTCCTGGTTCTTCCAACTAACTTCTTGATTCATTATTTTCTTGGATATACTCAAGAATTTTGAATTCTACTTTCAACTTCTCTTACTGTTTTATAAATTGTTCCTGCAAATCTTTTATCTAATGCTTAGCTACTGCTCTCCTCCACAGTCCCTCCTTCCTAATCTGGAGAACAATCAACACCAAACTTACTAAACAACACTTTCAAGTATCAACCTTGCTTCTTCCACCAATGCCCACCTATCCTCTTACATCCTAGAGTAGTTCGCTTTCCTAGGAAATCACACCACAAACTGGGTAATAGATTTTAGAACAGATCTATATGAAAGTAAATGTTTTTTCAGAAGGCAAACTCAGTCAGTCTGAAAGGCCAGCTATAACTGATACAGTGAGAATTATAGATTCTTAGGATCCACACCCTCCAAAAACCAAGAGGCTCAGAGGTAGGATTAAATACCACTATGAACAATGATCTAAAGACATACTTCATAACGTCTGGTTTAAGTATCAATTAACTGTATGCAGTTGGTTGTAGTCATTTAATACAAAACTATCCAAAAAAAGGTAAGTATTATAACAACCCATGCATGAAGGCAAAAAAAGTGCCTTTATCTACTTCATATAGAAATAATTTTCTGACATTTGTTACACTAGCTATAACTAAAAACTGCATCTAAATTTTAGTCAGCTATATTAAAAATAGGTAGTTAATTTAAGTTCTGATTTAAACTAAAATGATAAACTCAGTTATGATCTTCCAAGCTGCCATATTCTTACTGATACATACGTCTTGAGTGCCAATTATTTTACTAAACTCTACCTTTCCCCCAAAGTTGTTAGATATTCACTATTTTCTATCATGTTACATTTTATTGCTTTGCCAATAAAACCAATGCTCCAACTATTTTTCACATTTACTTGTACATTTAAGGATTTCTAGTGATTATAAGTGACTCATATAATGTAAATCATATTGCATCTTGACATAAATCAATGCAAAATGTAATTACACTACCTTTGGAAGTAAGGAACACCTTCAGCTGTTTTTAGATAAACTATATATGTATTAAAAATGTCTAGTATATATAGTTCTTATCAAGTCATTTTAAGAAAAATACGAAAATATAAAGAAACTTTATGGTAAAAATTTTTATAAGAGGGTGAATTTTTTACAACACAGGTATATCCAGTTAAAATTTAGAATCTTAAAAGATATGCACACATATTTAAGAAATTAAGAAAATTCTTTACTTAGCCTAATTATCAGTGATTCAATATTTATCTGCATATAAACCAGAACAGTAAATTTCTAAAGCAATAAAATATAATAGAAAATAGTGAATATCTAACAACTTTTGGGGAAAGGTAGAGTTTAGTAAAATTACTGGTACTCTGAAGATAATGTGTGTATCAGTGAAGACTATGGCAGCTTGGAGGACTGTAACTGAGATTATCACTTTAGTTAAAATCAGTAACACTTAAATATTAACTACCCATTTTAATATATCTAATATTTAGATTCAATTTTAGCTATCACCAGTATAACAGAAATGACAAGAAATTACATTCAGTACCCTGTGGTTCTGTACAATAGGTTTTGAGAGTTACAAATGATGTTACCACAGAAGAGGATTCCATAGCCAAATTTAGAGAAACAGTTTTATTTCTTAGAGGATTTCTTAAAACCTGACACATGACATTGTAAGCTGTGAATTTTCAAGATTATAAGTGTTTCTACAACTTCTAATTTTATTTAAACACTTTATTTATTTTTCCTCTGTTTTATTGTCCTAGAATAAACAAAGGGGACACACCCCAAAACAACCACGCACAAAGCAAACCTTAAAAAACTAGCAATAGGGGTTGGGTATTTAGCTCAGTGGTAGAGCGCTTGCCTAGCAAGCACAAGGCCCTGGGTTCGGTCCTCAGCTCTGAAGGAAAAAAAAAGAGAGAAAAGAAGAAAACTAGTAATAAAAAGGGGGAAAGTCGAACCATGTTTATCAGACAAAAAACAGTAATGTTACCTCTATTGTAGTATAGATTAAGGCCTTGCAGATTTGATTCCTGTAGTGGTATGTGTGTATGTTCATGTGGAGGTCAGAGGTCGGTGCTGGGAGTCTTCCTCTAATGCTTTCCACTTCATTTTTGAGACACAGTTGCTCCCTGAACCTGGGACTCATCAAATTGACTAGCCAATGAGCAATTCAGGAATCAGCTTATCTCTGTTCTCCCAGTACTGAAGTTATGAATACATGGGGCCATAACTGGCTTTTATAGGGTTCTGAGGATCCAAACTCAGGTTCTTTATGGCAGGAACTTGACCAACTAGACAATCTACTCAGACTCCTAGATTTGTTTCTTAAATCATAAACTCTGTGTGTGTGTGTGTGTGTGTGTGTGTGTGTGTGTGTGTGAGAGAGAGAGAGAGAGAGAGAGAGAGAGAGAGAAGTAAGAGAAGCAACAAGAGTAGATATGATTTAAATTATGTTTACTATGTTATTTCATGTATAAAGATCAAGTAAAAAGCAAGTATTTTCTTTCTTTGTAAACTTGGTCCTTAGTAATTTTTTTAATTTTAAGATTTATTTATTTTTGTTTTATGTGTGTTTTGCCTTCATGTATGTAAATGCATCATATGCATGTAGGTGCCCATGGAGGCCAGAAAAGGGTATTGGATTCTTTGGAACAGGAGTTATAGACAGTTTTTGAGCTGCCATGTGGGTGCTGGAAAGCAAACCCAGATCCTCTGAAAGAGCATGAGTGCTTTTAACTGTGTAGCCCATCTTTCCAGCACCCGTATTACTTTTTAAAATGTCTTTACTGGAGTTCCTTACTCTTATGCGTTTCACCATGAAACTGATGTTACGGATTCCGGAGAAGTCTGTAGTCTGGTAAATTGTATCAATTGCTTTAACATGACTGGATATCTAGTAATTAAAAAAGAAGACAAAACATTTTAGAGGCATTGTTAAAATATGAAAAAGATTATTAATTTTTCCTTGTAACACCAAGAACTACGCTACATATTTAAATTTTAAAATGTGTATGTTATATGCTGAACATAATGGAAAAGTTGAGTGAGGTAGAGCAGAGTGGATATTCTGTTTTTCCCAGGCTCTGACCAATCAACCAACCAATGAATCAATCAGTTAAGTGCACTCCTTCTTCAGTCCTACTGAAAACTGCTTCATCAATCCAGCTTGCAGAGTCCCATGTCCCCTCCTTTTTACACACCTTAATGCCTGGAATGTCTTTATTTGTCCTTAAAACTCAAACACTTTCTACAAGAATCTAACATTATCAGGGCATGAATTCCTTTCTCAACAATAGTCCTTCTGTAGCTGTACTGGCACAAATTCCAAAAGATTTGTTGATTACTTTCTATGTACTAGGCACTGTTTCAGAGGCTGGGGATTAACTGGTAAATGAAATAGAGAGGTTCCTATAAGTTAATAAAGATTTACTATAACGAGGTATATAGGAGGCAGATAATCTGAATATAAAAAGGGTATTTTATCTACTTAAATTCTAAAAGGAAATAAATGAAAGATCTCAAGAGGTGTCTGTTTACTTGGCTGACTCCCACCTAAGCACTGGCTCTGACCACTCTGCACGCAACCTTCCAACTCATCTACAAAACAGCACCCTGGCTACCACTGAAGTGAAAATATGTATATATACTTCCAAAATGTGTTGGGGAGGCACAGAAGATGGTGAAGAAGTAGCATTAATTAAAACATCTCAAAAGCAATCTATACCAATAGACACTTTAAGGAACAGGAAGGCAGGGCTAAAGGGTCCATCCTAAACTCACCATGCCTGACCTCAGTGCTCCCAATGCCGAATCCAGTTTTCTCACTGTCCCTGCTCCACTCTCATCTGCAGGGATTCCGTTGGTTCTCCAGGCATGATTACATATGCTTTAAAGGAGTTCCTCCCTCTTTACCAGAGTTTCCCTTCTCTAACCATCTCCACTTCCTCAAATGGCGACTCCTCCTTAAAGGGTCCCTTTTCTTCATGTCTGTAATCCTTAGTGAATGTACAAGAGCACTTTCTCTTCAAAAATACGGTGCATATTTAAGAATACCCATGTCCCTCTCAGCTTACACTGTCTCTCTACAGAGCTGTTCCCTGCCCTTTGAATGTTCTCATTGCTCACCATTTTTTCATTATCCTCAAACTATAGCTTACTGTATTCTTCTATTTTTCAGATTTCTTAAACTCTCACTGTCTATTCCCACCACCAAAATGCAATCATTAGCTATACCACAGCACCCCATCTTCTAAGTCTCAAATCCTTTGAGTCAAAAATAAATTTAACAAACTTCCTCTTCAACATAAAAAGGCATTTTAAAGAGCACCCTCAAACATTTCTATTTTCATAAAAATTAATAGACATTACCATAGCTAGTGTGGTAAAGCAAACCTGTAATCCTAGCACACTTAGGAGGCTGAAACAGGAGGTTTACCATGACTTCAAGGACAGCCTCAGCACAAAGTGAACTCAAGCCACCCTGAGCCAGAAAGTAAGACTTGTTCTCACGGGAAAAGAGGGGGGGGGGGGGCAGGGAGACTATAAATAATAATTTTACTTGGAAAATGCTAAGTAAGTACAATGAGACACAAAACAGAAATTATACATTTCTTATTGGAAAAATTCCTATTCTCTCAAATTCAAAATGAAGATGGAATTGTTTTCAGAGGTAAGTTTCATACCTGTCTACCATGCATAAGGCCAGCCCTAAGTCCAAAACACTTTCCTATCAAAACAAAACAAATAATAACAAAAGCCTAAGTTCAGTGTCATCAGCAACTTCAAGAAAGAAATTATTCCCTTTATCTCTCTTCTGACTAGCAATCCAAAATCTAAAATGGTCTTTCCATGTCCTCTGCACTTAGTTTACAGACTTCCCCATGGCACAAGTGAAACTGTATATTTTCTTTCGTGTTTATATAAGAAAACTGTAGGAGAACTCATAACACGGTGAGTAACTTTAAGTACCTGGGCAATCACAGCTTCTCGTGTTCCATAGTATTTAAAGAACAGGTGATCTGTCTGGATATAGAGCTGACAAGTATTTCTTTCAGCCAGAGTTGTGCGCTTTTTCCTCAGGAGCTCAGGACCAATACTAGCAGCATGCTCCTCTTGACGTGCCTGTATGTCAAAGAGTCATTTCTGGTAACTAGCTTGTTTCACAATTATAGATTTTTATAGTTTAGAACACATATGTTGGACAATTTCATATCATGTGACTATGTAATACTGCAAGTACTTCTAAAGCCATTAGTATAATGGGGGCCACTAGAATTTAGAAAGAAAGGCAGGAATGTGAGGGGTAGCTAGTGGACACCAAAACCTAGAAGAGGATTGCCATGCTCTGGTATCGTATAGCTAAGTAGGGGAACTCTGCTCTACTGCAGCTAATGACAAACTCTCAAACAAAAGAGATGGAGAATTCCTAACACACACAAAAAGTAATAAAACCTGAGGAGATGGAAATAATGAGGACTCTGATCATCACATACACACCCAATAAATATGTACAAATATGTCACTTATATTTGTAATATTTAGAAATTATGCACAAATATCACTTTTGTACATAACATTCTCCACATAATAACTTACTATTCAAGCAATTCCTTCATTTTTAAACATTTTCAAAGGGTATTTAAAGATATAATCATTTAAATGTAAAGTAAGTCAATAGCCATGCATAGTAATTTAATATGTTCTTTAATTCCCATCTACAACCTAATCCTATCAAACCCCTAAATACCTAAGGAGTCTAGACATTTTCTATGGCTCTGACACTCCAACTAAAGCACCTTAACATCTCTGGACTTTTAACTGGTTTTCATACTATAATCTTTCAAAAAAAAGAAAATGTACTTATTCATTGCATACTATATTTCAATAAGTTTCTATTACTCCAAGGATAAAGCTCTAAATTCTTCATATGTTCCATGAGATCAGTAGCACACAGCCTCTCTTTACCAATCAAACATTTCTTTTTCTATGCTGCTTCCAGAAATGAAGCCACACGACCAAAACCTACCTGCAGAAGCCTTCTATGGTTCTCTAGAACACAGCCTGCCTGTCTCCTGCCATTCTTTGTACATGCTTATGCTGTCTCTCTCAATCTGGTTAGTATCTTCTCTCAGATGGAGAGACTGTCAGTTCTCCCATTAGATCACTTCACAGAACCATTCACCTAGCTTCCTTATACAGGGCAACTTTACATTTATTATTTGTTTAATTTCTGTCCCACCTTATCACTATCACTTCAACCACTAGACTAAGTTTTTTAAAAAAGAACCTCGTTGTGCTTTTTCTTCACTATATTGTTATCACTTAGTAGATTTAGCAGGAAGTATTTCTTTAATGAATTGCCACTACTGTTGAATTCAAACACTCAGAAACATTTACATCAAAAACATCATACGCCAGGCCGTAGTGGTGCACGCCTGTAATCCCAGCACTCGGGAGGCAGAGGCAGGTGGATCTCTGTGAGTTTGAGGTCATCCTGGTCCATAAAGCGAGTTCCAGGAAAGGTGCAAAGCTACACAGAGAAACCCTGTCTCGCAAAACAAAAACAATCAAAAAACAACAACAACAAAACCATCGTTTTAAGCCTAATTTAATAGTCACACAGAACCTGAATTAAATTTTAAGCCACAACTCCAAATTTACATTCACATTTTATACTTTCCTTCTCCCTTGACAATCCCCTGCTAATTTATATAAACTTTAAATGCTGTGTTATGTTCCACAACAAAGGAGTAACAGTGAGATAATGAATATGTTCATTTGCTTTACTATACTCATTTTATTTTCAATTTATCTATACTATAGAGACTATACCATAAAGATACATAATTTTGAAAAAGAATTTTAAGTGCCATCATAGGTAAAAACAAATTCTACTGTGCTAGTGATATTATTCAGTGGTTGAGTGCTTGCCTAACATGAACTAGCCCTAAATTCAATTCCCAGTCATGGGGGATAGAGAAATCAATACTATTAAAAAGCTACAGTCCTAAATAGTACATTTGGAGGAAGCATGCCTTTAATACTATTTTCCTCAAGATTTTCATCTAGGTGGTTTCTAGGTGGTGCCAGTCTGTTTAGCTTGGAAATGACTAAAAAGTACTTCCTTCGCACAAGTTTGTGTTATATTCATATTTATAATCATGTTATTTCATAATAAAAGATTTGTATGTCAATCTTATGTTAATCTTAGCTACATTTAAAGTTGCATGTACGCTGGGCAGTGGTGGCACAAGCCTTTAATCCCAGCACTCGGGAGGCAGAGGCAGGAGGATCTTTGTGAGTTTGAGGCCAGCCTGGTCTACCAAGCGAGATCCAGGAAAGGCGCAAAGCTACACAGAGAAACCCTGTCTTGAAAAACCAAATAAATAAATAAATAAAGTTGCATGTACAGCTTTATTTTTTTAACTTCAGGAGAAAAACCTGAATGCTCTTATATGAAAATATTTTTAAGGAAAAAATTAAATAAGTCTTAAGTGTGAAGGAGATTTCCAAGTAGAGGAATTAACACAAATGGTCAAATTTATTAATCATATAATTCAGACTTTCCATATCTTTATTGGGCTTTATTTTTTATCCAACTATTCTCTAAGAAGTGAACTGAAATTTCCATCATATAGCCTTTCTACTGTTCCTGGTTTAGTCAATTTTAGCTGTATTATTCTGTTGAGAGACAAGATCACATGGAGCAAGGCCAGCCTTAAACTCAAATGGAGTTGAAGATGACCTTGAAGTTCATATCTTGCCTGTGCTCCCAAGTGCTAGGAATACAGGTACCTACCAAGTAAGCTACAGCCCAGGCCCTGCTTTATATATTTTGAAGTTATAGTATAATGTTACAATACAAGAGAACTGAATCTTTTAAAAATGTATTTATTTTACTAATGCTTTCTTGCCTGAAGTCTACTTTGATATTAATAAAGTATCTATAATAATTAAGAGTTTGAAATTTCTATCTCTTGCAAACTTTTCCTTTCAGTCTTTCTAGATTCTTATATTTTAGAGGAAGAAGTTAATTTGGAGGTAACTATACAATCTTTAACAAAATCAAATATACTTTTAACTATTCACAGAAAATTTAGGAACTTGAGAATACATTCATTACATTTTCATTCTGCCTCAGCCTCCCAAGTATTGGGATGTATGGTGTTCACTACCACGGGCAGTTTTACATATTCTTAAAGTCTGTTGTTCTCCTGGAGTGTTTATCTAGCATTTGCTTAGTCACTCAAATGGTATAAAAATTTAGGGGCATGGTAACATAGCATAGATTATTTATGACTAAAAAAATCAAATGAAAAAAAAAAAGATCAATGTGTAATTAAAATGTCAATAGCACTGAGCTTTTATTTGCAGTGAGTAATCAATCATCTTGGTTTTTCTAAAGACTCGAGACTCTCACTTTTAAAATAGGTGACCAGCACTACCTCTTTACTACTGCTAAGTTATGTGCATGGCCTCTTTGAGCATTAAACGAGTATAAATATTTCACAACAGTGGTATAAATGTTTCCTAACACCTAGAACACATATGTGAAAAGAAGAAACACTTGCCCAAGTGCATTTCCATGTCTTAAGTTTAACAAGTGCTGAAATCCTTACCTGTGCTCCTTCCTCTACTCCAGTCATTTGGTACTTCCTCATCCTTTCAAAGACGGAGTGATCCGCACAGCCCCCCTGTGGGCCGTATTTATGGGGATAGTCTAAAGCAGAGAAGAAACATCATTGCTACATGTTTAGATAGAGTCAGCATCTTATCAATGAAAGGTTAACTATCCTAATTTGGGACTGGAGAGACGGTGCAGTGGTTAAGAGCACTTACTGCTCTTCCAAAAGACCTTGGTTCAATTCCCAGTACCCACATGGTAGCTCACAACTGTCTGTACTTCCAGTTCCAGGAGATCCAATGCCTTCTTCTGGCCTCTGGATACCAGGCATAGATGTGGTGCATAAACACATATGCAAGCAACACACACACCAAATAGAAATAAATTTAAAAAATTAAAAATTCAATTAAATAAATAATTAATGAAGGCCATAAATGTTTAGTGATCATTCATGAAAAAGGCATCTATGCTAGGGGCTTGAATCCTGGTTCTAGCTTTTTATCTGTGGACAACTTCTGAATTCAATAACAAAATAATAATCATTATTTGTTCTTAACTTTCCTACTTTAGATAATCAGAGCATCTTAAAACTGCAATTTACCTCATTTTGTTATTTATAACTGTCCCTTCAGTACATTAAATTTCCTACATTACAAATGTACAAATTCCCTCAATCTGAGCACAGTAAGCTCAATATAAGATTATCTTTGGCTGGAGGTCCTTCTATGAATACTAACTGGCCTCAGATAAAGTGTCCTCCAAAAATATTCCATGGCATAAAAAAGTAGATTTATTTTAAATTTATCCCATCATAATTCAAATGTATGCTATACAAATAATAACTATTTTATCATTTGTTCTCCCTTCATGCATTAATTTATCCTTAGCTAAGCTGGTTTTGTTTTCAAATAAACTATGTAATTTAAGTGAGTCACTTAAATGTTTATTCTACTCTCTCAACAATCTACAAACTTCTTTCTTATTAAGATTCTCCTTAGTTCACAAACACATTTTACAATCCAATCCAATAACCACAACTAAGAGAAATGACAAAAATAAAATGCCAGGATACAGGTAGGACAGTATGCACTGAAAAGTGCCTGAGCAGTAACTGCAGAAACCAAGAAAGTAAAATGCAACCATTGCCAAGATTGGAGGGAAGGAAATAGTAGGGTACGGTGATCTGATCAAGGAAGTGGGAAAAGGGGCAGGGCAGGATACAAAAGATCTAACAAGAAAAATGGGAAAAGGTGGGCTCTTTAGAAGCTGGGGAGGAAGGTAAATACAGGAGGAAGGAAGGATACCATGCACTTCAGAAACAAGGTCCAGAGACCCCTGAACTGGAACTGACCTGAATGCCTCCTTCTTGATTACTACTTTTATGGTACCAGAAAGCACCATGAAGTTTACAAATGAAGGAGGCAAACAACAGCCCTACCTAGCTATGATGCTTATAAACCACATCAATGACCAGCAGACAAAATAACCCTAAGGGTGTATCGGGAACACATATACATTGGAGGTAAACAACAGCTCTCTAATTGGATTTAAGGCCTGCTCAACAAGAAGGAAGCCTGGTACTAGAAAATTACTTGGCCACTCGGTGCTAGTGAATTCATAGATATTAGAGGAGAATCTACAACTACTACTTTACTAAAGCATAATTCCTAACAATTTGTCCTTAAACACGTAAGTGTAGTCTGCACCCCCCATTAAGGAAATTTCTCTTTGCAACAGAGACCACTACAGATATTTCACAACCAATCAAAACACAGAGTAAGAGCCCAGTCCCAGTGGATACATCTACAAAACACTCCCACACCTAAAGCTCAGGGAACATTGTGGGGTTGGAGGCAGAAGAATTGTTAGAGTCAGAAGGATTGTTAGAGTCAGATGTTCAGGGAGTTTGCTGTGAGACTGTCTCCTAGTAATGTCAGAAGGTACATTCAAAGTTTCACCAACACAACTGCCCAAACATGAGCTGAACATGGATGACATTGATACATATGCCAAGGTGGATAGGGAAAAGCCCACAAGGTCTTAACCCTAGGCAAAAAACTATAGGCAACTAAGGAATGCTGAGACCAGAAGAAATAGTGTTCCTCAAGGAATAATAACACACTAGTTGGTTATCTAATACAAAATGATCAGTCCTGAAAACACGTATAAAAGTAATATTATACAGATTGAGCAGGTTATATTTAGCAATGTATATTTATATATACATATATATACATGAAATAACAATGAAAAGTGAGGTCATGAATTTCAAAGAGCAAAGAGGGGTATATGGGAAGGTTTGGAGGGAGGAAAGAGAAGTGAGAAATGTTGTCATTATAATATCAAAACATTTTAAGTAAAACAAAAAAGATGATTCTATTTTTCAGAAGACAACAATGTAGATGATGATGATTCTGCTGCTGGCTTAGCTGGTGTGGTTGTTTGAAGCTTGAAAGGAAAGGATTAGGAGGTGTGGCCTTGTTGGAGGAGGTGTGTCATTAGGGGTGGGCTTTGAGGTTTCAAAAGCCCATGCCATTCCCAATTAGCTCTCTCTGCCTAGGGTTGTTGTCTCAACATGTAATTACTCAACTACTGCTCCAGACATGCCTGCCTGTTTGCTGCCATGCTGGCTGCCATCACGGTCATGGACTCACTCTCAAACTGTAAGCCCCAATAACTTCTTTCTTCCATAAATTGCCTTGGTCATGGTGTCTTCACAGTGACAGAAAAGTAACTATGACAGCCAGTAACCACAGAAGCAATTGAAAAACAATAGCTCTAAGAATACTGACATATAAAATGGTTTATCACATAAACTGTGGTATTTAAATTTTTAAATTCCTGTTCCAGTATGACGAGCAATCATTACTCAATTAGTATGTCATGTTATTTTTCCTTTGTGAATCAGTGCATGGTGCCTCTATATAAATTCCTAAGTACAGTGTCAATACTTAAGTTAGTAAGTCCTCATTTTAACATTTACCTTAGGCTAATATAACTTTAATAAAGAAAAATATTCAATAGTTAATGCCATTCTTACAGAACTAAATTAGACACTCTCCTCCAAAGAGCTGTGCTTATAGTTTTAATTTATTACGAAGTGTCTAAAACTGTTACAATCCCACCTCCCAACCTAAGCCACATTCAAAACTTTTCTCTCTCACACTCAGACAGATGAGAGGACAGATAAAAGAGCACACAGATAGCATTACTCCCAAATAAATGACTACTGAAATTAAGATTTTCAAAGGACAACCCCTGTGATTAAATCACCTGCAGAAAGTTTCACAATAATATTCCTTAAATATCCCCCATGCCTAGTCCTTTCCTTTATATCTCAACAACACCTACCATTAAAAAAGTGTATGCTAGAGTTGGGTAAGGATGATCTGTCCAATAAAATACATATTTCTCAAAGACCTGTTTATATTATCATATCAATCACTTAGACTTTTAAAAACTATTACTAAAATTAAATATTTGTTTTTGAAAAAAGCAATTATAATTGTTTTAAAAAATACTAAAAATTAATAATAAATTAAAACATTATTTTTTTAAAAAAGCAATTTGAAAGTCATTGACCAAATATTCCTCAGTGTCTATAGACTGAACTGCATAACTTCCCTTCAAGTAAAGTATCACACACAACCAAGTTCTAGATCAAGTAACTAGTCATGATTGTCCCTGGTCTTCTTTTCTGAATGGCCAAGAGACTCCAACTTGGTAACATCAGAATGATGCTATGGTTTGAATAAGAAATGTTCTCGAGCCGGGCGGCAGTGGTGCACACCTTTAATCCCAGCACTCGGGAGGCAGAGTCAGGCAGATCTCTGTGAGTTCGAGGCCAGCCTGGTCTACAGAGCGAGATCCAGGACAGGCACCAAAACTACACAGAGAAACCCTGTCTCGAAAAACCAAACAATAAAAAAAAGAAATGTTCTCTACGTGCTAACCAGCCAGCCTGGCCTACAGTTCCATACCCATAAGAAACTCTAGACTCTGTCTCAAAAATAAATACATAAATATAAATAAATGAATGAATGAATAACATATGCATGCATACACATGTACACTGCATGCACACACATACTACTGAAAACACTAGTCCTAGACTGGTAAGCAGATGAATTATATTTATAGAGAAGTATGTCAAAAGGTAGAATATATAAAAACTAATATCTATGCTTGGCAACTGTATGTATACAGCTTCAGAATCCAAAGCATCCAATCAATACACAGTTACAAACAGCCTAGCCTGAGTCTTTTGATTAGATCAATCAAAAACCACAACAGGACAACATTATGTATGCAATTACTCAAACAGTCAAGCTCTCAAAAGAAATTTATCATTCACAAATGCAGAAATTCTTCACTAAATGAGGATAGTTTGATGATGTTTATATATATATATATATATATATATATATATATATATATATATACACACACATACATACATACATACATACACACACACACACACAATGTTTACATATAGTAAGTCAACGCTATAGGGTTTTGTTAGTTTTGAGACAAGATCTCAAGTAACTCTGGCAGGCCTAGAACTTGCTAGATAGAGAAGGCTGGCCTAGAACTCACAAGAGATCTGTCTGCCTCTGCCTTTCAAGAGCTGGGATTAAAGACACACACCACCATGCCCAGCTTATAATGTATTTTCATGGAGTCAAACCTGCAAACTCCATAAAACAAAACTAGACTTAGTTTAAAACTCTTATACTTTCAGTATTATAAATATTACAAGGTGGTAATAAATAGTATAGCAAATTACAGAAAATAATGTTAAACAAAAGTGAAAAATACTCAAAGTTCAACACATGAAAAAGTGCACTGCAGAGAAAGACTAGCAACTGTACAGAGGAGCATATGAGAGCTAGCTGACTTTCACAGCATTATCTTTATGTTTAAGTATTACATAGGGATGAATATTTGCCTCTTTATCTCTTAGGTCATGTGGTACCACTCCTTTTAAAATTCCTCTGAAGTCTATATATGTAGACAGGAGCATTCCTTACTAGATTTCTGCACCTACTGTTGTCCCATGATTCTGTATCGTTTCATGGTAGTTGTAGTATATGTATATGTGATTGTGTGCTTGCATGTGGAGATAAGAGGTCGACATTGGGGGTCTTCTTCAATTACTCTTCACCCTTTCCTTCCTCTTCCTCCCTCCCTTCCTTCGTGTATGGATGTTGCCTGCATAGTATTTCTTGTGCACCACTTGCATGCCTACTGCCTGCTAAAGCTGGAAGACAGTACTGGCTCTCCTGAAGCTGAAGCTGGAGTTACAGGCAGTTGTGAGCTATTGTGTAGGTAATGGAATAGAGCCTGGGTCTTCTGGAAAAGCAGCCAGGGTTCTTAACCACTGAGTCATCTCTCTTGACCCCACCACTACACACACCTTGGTTTTTTTGTTTGTTTTGTTTTTGGAGACAGGGCTTCTTTCTTTCTTTCTTTCTTTCTTTCTTTCTTTCTTTCTTTCTTTCTTTCTTTCTTCCTTCCTTCCTTCCTTCCTTCCTTCCTTCCTTCCTTCCTTCCTTCCTTCCTTCCTTTCGTTTGTTTTTTGTTTGTTTTGAGACAGGGTTTCTCTGTGTAGTTTTGGTACTTGTCCTGGAACTAGCTCTGTAAACCAGGCTGGCCTCAAACACACAGAGATCCACCTGGCTCTGCCTCCCGAGGGCTGGGATTAAAGGCGTGCGCCACCACTGCCCGGCAAGAGACAGGGTTTCTTGATGAACCTGGAACTCACTGATTTAGTTTGACTATCTATCCAGCAACTCCAGAGATCCTTCTGTTTTACCTCCCCAGTGCTAGGATTACAAGTGTAAATTGTCTGATCTAGTTTATTAGATGTGTCTTAGAGTTACTATTGCTGTGAAGAGACATCATGACCATAGCAACTCTTATAAAGAAAAACATTTAACAGGGGTGTCTCATTTACAGTTTTAGAGGTTTAGTCCATTGTTGTCATGGTGGGAAGCAAGGCATCATGCAGGCAGACAACTTGAGAAGGAGCTGAGAGTTGTTACATCTTGACCCACAGGCAACAGGAAATGGTCTGAACTAGGCATAGCTTGAGCATAGGAGGCCTCAAAGCCTATCCTCATAGTGACATACTTCCTCAAACAAGGCCACACCTACTTCAACAAGGCCACATCTCCTGATTACCAATTACATCCCAACTACCACACCATGCACTCTGGGCATCCACTCAAACGTCCTCATGCTTGCATAGCAAGCACTTTACTGGCTGAGGCACCTCCCCAGCACTCTTTTTTTGGTACGGGAAATCCATTCTGCACATACTCTTATAGAGATCACAAAACTGACATATGACATACTGGTGATTCAAAATGCAACACTGTAGAACAAATGTCTTCTTATCCTACACTGCACATAATTATTTTCAAACCAGCTCAGTAACAGCGCTGACATTAATTCATTTAAAACTCTGGTGATTTCATCAGCTAAAACAAATGCAAATGCAGACTTAAGAAAACAGCCTCATTTTGTTGTGTTGTTTTAGGCAGGGTCTCCCTATGTAATTAAGGCTAATTTAAAACTCACTATGTAGTCCAGGCTGGTCTCAAATTCATGATCCTTCTCCTTGCCTCACCCTGTTGAGTGCCAGGATTACAAGCATGAGCCATCACACCTGGGAAACAATTTTAAAATGAAATTTTTGGGACTGCCATATGGCAAGATATCACTTCCCTAAGATTTGCCTTTCTACTCCTCACACATAGCTCTCTGTTCAACATACACACACATACACACACACACACACACACACACACACACACACACACACACACAGGCACACAGAAGAAAATCTCTGTTTTGGAGAGTTATCTTTTGGAACATCAACATTTGGGATTTTAATCATTTAGATTTTAGAATGGAGTGGCAGGGCTGGCACAGGCTAGCTGCAAACATTTGAACTGTACTCCCTTTCTCAGCCTCCTTAGGGACTACCTGTTATACATTACTATGCATCATTTATATAATTTTTGCTATTTTAGACTTCAAGGATTTTGATCTTTGGGGATATTTCAGTGTCTGGGTCTATGTTATCTGAGATTATGATCAGCATTGGTTTTCATCATTGTTATGGATGCAAGCTAGGTATGTTATCATTAATCCTAAAATAAATTAACAAATAATATTTACTGGGCATTTTACTTTCTTCTTTATTGATAAAAGGTATGAGTTAATACATTTATATACATAAACATTATCTATTTGTAACACTGTGTACCATTACATATATTTGATACTACAGTGCATTTCTAATCTTCATATAATAGTCAAGTATGTGCCAGTGTTCAGAGTATCATACTGCCTATATGAGATACCATTAGCAGGAATTGAGGGGAAGTCAGTAGAAACTTAAGAGAACCAACAGGTTGTCACTCATGAGTAAAATGGCTGCCTAGAATTAGTATAAAACTGCCTTGCCCTTACTTCACTGTGGAAAGATTACAACTATCTATATTCAAAAGAGTATCTATGCTGTTATAGAATCAGCTTCTCTAAAGTCCATCATCTGGCAAAGGTCAAAAGCATCTTCACCTTCATCATGAAGTTAAGGGCAACCTATTGGTAGAAAGATAATTATCTGCCCACTCCCCATTTCAATAAGCACCCAGGGCTAACTACCATGTTCTGCCTTGGATTAGTATTTTTTAAAAAAGCATTAGACTATACTATAAACTACTCCATGCACCACAGGAATCTGAAGCCCCTCAAAGTCACTTCCCTTGATTTCTTATTTTTAGATCTTGATTCACTCTCACTTACATCACCCATCATAATTCTTGGAAACTACAACATTGATGTTGATGACCTCTCCAGTATATTTAGATCTTGTCTCCAGTCCACATTTCTACTTTTGAACTTATTACTAATAATCCCTTTACAACCTCAACTTTCAGCATCCTATCTTCTGTCCATTATTACCTGTCTAGACAATCCCTCTAGACTCAACAGCCATTAAAAAAAAAAAAAAAAAATCTTTGAACTCACCAACATACTCATAGGACATTTTCCTCCTACTTATCACTTTATATGCCATCAAGGATCATGATTACTCACTGCATTCACCTTTAATTCCTTTGTCCCTACCTCATTGCCTTGACTCCCAAACCAAATCCCTTTTAAATTCAACTCCTTGCCCACCCCCTGGTAACCAGGACTATTCTCATTCAATTATGACTTGTAGCGGCAATCTGAACTTCCCAACACAGCCTGCAACCTCCATCCTATCCCAAAGTCCATTTCCACTCCCATATAGTTAGCAACAAGCAGACCGCATTTTGTACAGGCCAAAAAAACTCTGCAAAGTGACCTCAATAATCAACAGAAAAAACTGTAACTGTTCTAATGTTTAAAGACTTTTGTCAAAAAACTAAAGCTTTCTAATGTTATCAATTATATAAAAAATGAAAAACAATAAGGGTATTATTTAATAAACTGTAATTTTAAGATAAACAAAGATTAGTGTTTAATCATTTAGTGTTTTATCTCTTTGTAAATTATATTTTACATAAGATTAAGACATAAATTATTCTGAAATCTTTTTAGGATAAAAGTAAAATTCCAAAGCAACAAAACACTATTATATGTTTCAAATTCTGTCAGCATAAAATTCTCATGACAGAAAAAGGGCAGAGGGAGGCAAAGTATAAAAGTTTTTCTGTATACTTGTATACTTCTAAAATTTCTAAGAGACCATTTTCCCTGGCCACCACATTAACTACAAAAACGGACAATGACATTTTCTCTCTAAAATTACTGACAATATAATCCTCATTTCTAGAAAAAGCCTTTGTTCAACTAATGAATAAGCCCTCATTGAGATGCAAAATCATAGGATGCACTGCGGTTCCCTGAAAAGGCCAAACAGTGATTCTTTCAAAAGAATGAGCAATGAGTGGAGAACATTAGCCAGTTTAAAACAAAGATCGGCTCTGGAGCTCCTGCCTTTCCTCCAGTTCCTCTGCATACAAACCTCCTGCTTTTGTTTTGCTATAGGAAACACAAATATAAATACTACATACACACATACACTGTGGCACCACCTCAGACAGGAAGTAAGTAGCTGACTCTCAATTATCCACTCTACTAAGGCAGGCTATTTACAGTTTGAATTATCTGCCCAGCACCACCAGCCACCACTCACTCACTCTGGCAGTTTCACCACCATTAGGGCAGCACCTCTATGCAGTTAAGGTCTAGGGTCTTCACCATGGCTCTCTAATAGACAAAAGCAGTTCTAAAATCTGGTAAAGAGCTATTGATCAACAAATCCAATCAAATAATGCAACCCTTAATATGAACTGAACTTAAAATACAATAACTCCACAGACAGATAATATATGAAAACTGATATCCTATCACGGGGCATGTTCCTTAACTAAGAAAACTTCCATTTATTCCAAAGTTGCCCAAATAACAAGGACCAAGAAAAAAAAGGATGAAGAATGTGAAGGTAGGGAAAGACTCCAAAGGTTTCTCCTTTTCAGTTCCAGTGGACAGGGTGGAAAAAGCAGTACACACATCATGTTCATCTTCCTGGAAACAGGTGAGAGAGCTGACTCAAGCATGTCCTTTCTTACCCTGGCTTTTGGAACAAAGGGTTAGTGCTGGCAGGCAGGGGATCATGGGGGTCAGTGCTGTGGATATCGCTCTGTGTAAATAAAGTTCTGATTGGCCAGTGGCCAGGCAGGAAGTATAGGCAGGACAACAGAGAAGAGAATGCTGGGAGGTGAAAGACTGGAGAGAGACACCGCCATCAGCCGCCATGAAAAGCAACATGTAAAGACACTGGTAAGCCACAAGCCATGTGGCAAAGTCTAGACTAACAGAAATGGGTTAATTTAAGATAGAAAAGGTAGATAACAAGCAGCCTGCCACGGCCATACAGTTTGTAAGCAATATAAGTTTCTGTGTGCTTTCTTGGTTGGGTCTGAGCGAATGTGGGCCTGGCGGGTGAGAGAGATTTGTCCTGACTGGGCCAGGCAGGAAAACTCCAACTACAGGTCAGAGCAACAGGACAAATGTTGTATTGTGACCAACTATAAACAGAATCACTAGACTCTGAAGTCCAAAAGGATGGAACTTCGCAGTATTCACCACTGTATACCAGGACCCAAAGAAGCGATCAGCCATTCAAACAATGTCAATTACAAAAATAATCATTATACCTATTAATGGAGCAGCAGTATTTGCTGAAGGCCTGACTACCTATTGTGCTCAAAGGCAGTGGAATAAACCTACCAGGAATTAGGTCACTAGAAGCAAGCACTGATGAAGATATGGGATCTAGACCCTTTCTTGTCTCTTCCTCTGGATTCCCAGAGGACAAAGGTGAACAGTATTCACCAGACTCCCCATCATGATACATTCATTGTTGCCACCAGAGGCCCAAAGCAATAGAGCAAGCAAACCATTGACTAAAATCCCAGAACATAAAACAACTAAATCCTTCCTCTAAAGTTTTATTTTTTTTTAATCTGAAGTAGCAACACAAAACTAACACAGAACCTATGAATTGTAAAACTTACAACTGAAATGCATGAGGAATACTCCAAGCCGTTGATTATGTCCATCTATACTACTTGGAATGGCACACCTGTCCACAGTAGTAAGTGGATGCCGCCAAGACAAAGCCAATGTTTGGTTAATGGGTTTTTTGTTTTGGTTTGGTTTTTCTCTTTTCAAGTTCCTAAGTGGTACCAAGTAAAAAGAAATATTTTTGCAATCAGGTAACAGTGTCTGTAATCAAACTCTTTTCTCTGACAGTCTAGGGGAGACCTCTTGTCCTAAGACTCAAATCCCCAGGATTTCTATAGCCAACTAATGATTCCTTGGTTTGTTCCAACCTCATTGTTTAAGTTATATCAGTTAGCTTTTTCTTCTTTTTTTTTGGGGGGGGGGGGGCTTTTTTTTTTTTTTTTTGGACAGGATTTCTTTTCTGTAACAGCCCTGGTTGTCCTGGAACTCACTTTGTAGACCAGGCTGGCCTTGAACTCACAGAAATCTGACTGCTTCTGCCTCCTGAGTGCTAGGGTTAAAGGTTTGTACCATCACACCTGGTGTACATTCTTTTGCTAAGTGAGAATTCGCCTCCAAAGTGCATTTTAATTAAGACAATATTTCCTGTACTTTCATAAACCAGGATAGTTTGAATTTAATTTTCCAGCCAGCAGCTGGTTTCTATAGCTCTTTCTCAAAGGCATCTATTATGCAGACATATATTTTTATAAAAACAACAAAAACACTATTTCAATAGCCTCCTGCTGGCCTTCACCCCACCAACAATAACTAGGAATTATCTACCATCTCTAAATTGCTTCTCCAAAAAAGTGTTTTTTAAATTTCTAACTGTTTTTACAGACTATTAAAAAAGACACATTCAAAATTAAGGCTGGGCTGGAACAGTTATCTAGGAGAACTTGCCTAGAACATATAAGGTATCTGTTCTTTAAAAAAAAGAAATGGACAGAATGCTTTAACCAATGTGTGTCAATATCTTCCAGAGTTGCATTAACTTATTTGCCAATACCCCAAAAGAAAATACTGATTTTTAAAATGAACACCGTTGTAAAATTTTATATTCTTTTCAATTCAGTCTTCTTACTAACAAATCAAATATACACAAACATTTCACCACACTGTACTGAAAACTACACTTGAAATTACATCCAACTATAATATCTAGATTATGCAATAAATTAATTTCTATTCTTTTTGTTGATGTTGTTTATTTATTCAAGACAGAGTCTCACTGGTTTTTTGAAACAGAATTTCTTTTGTGTAACAGCCCTGGCTGACCTGGAACTCATTATGTAGTCCAGTCTGGCCTCAAATTCACAATCCTCCTGCCTCAGCTCCTGAATGCAAGCCACCACCGCCCACTAATTTAATCTTTTTGCAAAATAAACACTGTAAAACACTATTGTGAAAAAAATTTCAATGTTACTTCCTAGAGTTGTTTTATAACAGATTTTCAATGGTTTTAATCATCTTATGCTTCTGAAATGATGTGTTACAGTTCACTGCAGCTACACCTTATTTTATAATTAAAGATAAAAATGTATACAGACATACATGGTAACAATCAGAAAAGGTCTTCATCTAAAATTTTCACAAGTTCTACTTGTATAGTTTCTGACTGAATAAGTCTTTTTTAGTCTAATTTTTTGTTTGTGTGTTGTAGTTTGTTGTTTTTATTGTTCATTGTTTTTTGAGACAGGGTGTGGTTCTATTGCCCAGGTGGCCAGAACTCGGAATGAAACACAGGCTGGATTTCAAACTTGGAATCTTTATAACTCAAATCACTTATGTGTTGGTATTACAGATGTTCCTCATACACCTGTCTTCTTTTGATCTAATTTTTAAGGAAATTAGATTTCTAACTAGCTATCATTTTTAAAATAACTGCCATTTTTCCTGGCTTTCTCAATTTTTCCACCTGTAAAACGGTTTGAGAAATTTATGTTTCCCAGAGATGAATTGGGGAAGGGGATACACACAACAAGAAAGCACCTCCATCTATCTAACCCGAGTTGACAACTAACACTAACCATCACACTTGCCTATGATTACATATATTTATCAGAAAGCATAAAATATTTTGAAAGTTAAAAATATCTCGCTGGGCAGTGGTGGCACACGCCTGTAATGCCAGCACTCAGGAGGCAGAGGCAGGTGGATGTCTGTGAGTTTGAGGCCAGCCTGGTCTCCAAGGCGAGTTCCAGAAAGTCGCAAAGCTACACAGAGAAACCCTGTCTCGAAAAAACCAAAAAAAAACAAAAAACAAAAAACAAACAAAAAAAACCTCTAAAATTTTATATTTGCTCCAAATATTTTTATTGTGCCTACGTTCAATATTTAAAACCAATACAAAAGAAAAGCAATATATTAAATTGTATAGTAGAGAGATAACTAGTACCCTAGCATACAAAGTTCAGACATCATTATTTCCCATCACTTGTCTATCTTAGCTTGCCACAAGTCAATATATGTAAACAGACTTCCAAACTCCACACTAGCCCTAAGTGTGGCTAGAATACTTTAAAGGCAATTTTCAAAATTTCATGTTATAAAAGTGACATTATAATCTGACATTGTAAAATATCAACAGTGCTACTAATCCCCAATTCAATTCTTTCCCCCAGTGACACCACACCTCATGGTGACACAAAAGAGCTGGAAAGCTTCAGTAACCAACGAAACTCAGTTATGCCAACAATTTCAAAAAAGTATATGGAATTAACTAATTTTTGTTTACTTGCTTTCCAGATTGTTTGCTTGTTGTTTGAGACATGTTTTCATGTAGCCTGGGCTGGTCTTGAACTCGCTACATAACAGAAGATGACTTTGAATTCTGACTTTCCTGCCTCCATCTAGCATCTGCGGAGATGACAGGCATGATGTGTCACTACATCCAGCTTCTAACTGATAGTTTAAAGGTATTAAAAGGAACATACTGAAGCCTCCACAAATAAGGTTTCTACATGAATGAAGTCTCCATCTTGAAATGGTAAAACAAAGTTTGAAATAAGCTTAATGTTGAAGTTCATGAAATGATGTGCCTTCTGACTGAAAGACAAGAAAAAGAAGAGATACTTATGGCCATAGCTAGCACGTGCGAAGGGCAGGGACACCTACATTCCGAGGAGACACAGGCAAATTTCCATACACAGGAAATAAATAATAAACAATAAATCTAAATGAAAAGAATAAACCAAACATATTCTCATAGCTTTCTATGTTTAATTAAAAGGGTTTTTTTTTTAAATTCAGAGTTTAAGTATTTTTATGAAAGTACAGCAGGAAAAAGTGATGTGGACCTTTTCCTCAGAATACATGGAAGGCTTCAAGGGGAAACAGTCAGGTATTCCAAAGATCTACACATATCAAAATTACTATTAGAGTTTACTAGACAGTGGTTTTGTTGTTTCTTCAAAATAAACTGTGCTAGCAGGCCGAGAGCTAAATGGTATTTGTCCTTGTCATAACTGTAACACTAGGAGCGTGTCTTTGACTGCTACAATAAAGAACTAAGCATAGATGACCTCTCTGGTGGTACCTGTATGTAGTGAGCAGTATCACATCCAGGTGTGTATCAAAGCACCTGGAAGGGCTGCTCAGTGTTTCTGCTGAAAAAGCATCACCTAATGTTCTCCAGAACAACATCATCATTTTCCACATGGATTTACACATTTATGCCAAGAGGTCCAAAAACAGTATTTAGAAAGTATAGCTAAATTCTGATCAGAACCTTTATATAAGTTCACTTATACATATCCACAGTATTTTTTTAAAAATGTGTAATTTTGAGAAGGTGTGCAGATTTCAGAAAAGCCCCAGAAATCCTAGCAGTAAAAGGTAATGAGGATTTCCAGTTTCTTCCCATGGGCACATGGCACAGAAGATGGTGTCCACAAGTCACATAAAATTCCAAGTCTTCCTTTCCTCACCTATAAAGCAGGAATAATGTTTGCCTATACCTCACAGGATGAAGTAATTAACACACACAAAGAATTTTATACAGTGCCAAGCAACATAAACAATAACTACCCTTCTTACTAATGCTGCTTCTTTAGGATCGACAACACCCAGAGTGTAAACGGTCAATTAAAATTAACTTACTTGTCCACTTCCTAGAATGGAGAGGTAAACTACAGTTTGCAAGACAAGTCCAACTCCCTATTTTGTTTGACATGCTTGAGGGGAGGAGTTGCACATGCGTGCAGGTGTATGTCAAAGCCAAAACTGAATACTGGGTGTCTCCCTGATTGCTCTCCACTTTATTTATGAGTCAAAGTCTCTTTGTGAACCTAGGGCCCACCAATTCTGGATAGTCTACCTGGCCAGCTTGTTCTGGGGATCCCGTCTGTACCTCCCAAATGCTGTTGTTACACCTGTCTGGCTTTTGTGTGGGTAATGGGATAGTCTTCACACTTATGCTGCAATCACTTTTATCCACTAAACTATCTCTCTTGTCCCAACAGCCCTATTTTTAATATAAAGTTTAAAATACACTGTATGAAAATGTTATAACACAACCTATTTGTTTTATTCTAACGTAACATTTTTATAAACTTTTGCTTCCTATATGTTCTTGACAACAGTACATTTCCACTTAACAGAGCAGTTATAAGAAAAATCATCTTAATACCACTACTGGTGTCTAATAAGAAATGTTGACATAAACTTACGATATTTAGAAGTTACAATGAGACCTAACAAGGGGTAAATAGAAATGTAAAGAAAAACATAGAACATATGTACACTACAGAGATCCACAGGAGGAAAAAGCAGGAAGGAGAAGACATCCCAGGAGTCATCAGCAGCACACAAACACAGCAAAAACACTAACAGCAAGAGTGACGCATGCAACAGAGCCGTCACAGTAACATGGGGAGAAACAGTAACCTGTCCAATTACTCGTCTCAATTTCCGTATCCAGAAAAGCCTAGCTTGAGTCTGAAGATACTTGCTAGGGAACAGATTTCAACATTTTATTAGGAATTTATCAAGGTCTACTTCACAGATAAGTGTTACTTGAATATTAAAGAAGCAAAACCCACAGGACCTGTATTTGTAGAATGGTATATTGTAATAGTGGAGATAAAACTGCAAGAAGAGCAAATTAGTAAGAAAATTTCAAGGAAAAACACAAGCCCAGTGAAGGAAAATTCTGTCAGCAGAAAGGAGAGCAAAGGAATCCACATTCCTACATAAGGAGGAGGACTGTAGCTTGGCAGCCAAAAGAAAAATAATAAAGGCTTGAAATACCAGGAAGTAAAGTGGAAAGATATCAAACAAGGATGACTAAAAACACAAGCAAGCAGCCTTAATAAATCCAAGAGACAGCAAGCAACAACAGTTATAAACACATCCCTAAGTAAACTTGGGCTATTCTCCCACAGTAGTTCACCATCAGAATCAACAAGCAGTTGGGTCCATGGAAGTACAGAAACTGTCAGAGCTAATGGAGTAAAAAAGGAAAATAGTTCACATTTGCCAGTATATTACTAAGCATGAGAATGAAATACTGGTAAGAAATTCCTATCTGTAGAAAAGTAAATGAAACCAGGAGGAAGGTGCCAAGTCAGGAGAACAGGCAAACTAGCCTAGCTACATTAAAAAGAAAGAAAAGTACTCAAGATAGATAGAAACTACAGGAATATGTTTTAATGTCACATTCTCGTAACTGGATAACCATAGAAACATAGATAATGACAGAATTAAAACATAAAATCTAAATGAATTTTCTACCCTTAAACACAGAAAAAGAATTATCCCAACAAATTCATAGTAAGCCTGGAGTCTTACCAAGCTGTAGTCAAGTCACTGCTTTAAGATTCTACAAAAAAGTACTCAGTGGATTTAGAAATTAGAAAAATCTTGTAACATTACACAAATATTCAGACAGAAATTGATATAAAAAGATATGACGTTGTTATTTCAGCAAGCCACAGACATAAGACATTGTAATTAAGCTGACTGGCTGATATCAGAACTTAGATTTCCAGTTCAAGTGGATTTGGTTGACTCACAGTTCAAACAGAATCAGTTGTTTTATACCAACAGAGTATGACTGGCCTGTGTTGACAACTGCTACACCATACAGACCCATTATTTACTAAATGGAGACTTTATTTATTAAATCCTGGTTGTTTAATCTGAATAAGCTTAGGAAAGAAACAGCCCAGGCTACACTTGTCTCCATATAGTTAGAAGGATTCCTTTGCCTTTGCAAAGACCACCTGATAGAAAACGTGAGTACTTACTTATATCATCTTCATGATAAATAACAGAGTGAAACGGCAGGATTCGGTCTTTAATATATCTCTCCGCTGGCTCAATATAAAATGTGCCACCACGAGTCTGGATGAAACCTTCAAATCTTCCATCAATGACAGACCCATGACTAAAGCTTCCTTCTTCACCTATTGATAAAAGCAACAAATTCTTGAAATTTTAACTTGTACATTCTCCTTCCAAAAAAAAAAGCCATTCTTACTTTTGTTTTGTTTGTTGTTGTTGTTGTTTTACAAATATCCTGAGTACAAATGTACTGGGAAATTAATTTTCACATAAAATTTGAGATATGAATAGCAATCAGTATTTAATTAAAACAGATAGACAATTACTTACACAACAATGAAAATGAAACATCTGTCATATTGACAGTCATATGCCTAGCATCTAGCACAGTGCCCGATATGCAGAGAGCAGTAATTCAATAATCATTACATTAACTTAAACTTTTAAAAAGCAAACAGATCCTCTAATAAACTATATATTTCCAGAATAAAGATATTCAAAGTACCTTTTGAAACTTTTCCTAATTTACCACAAGTGAAAAGGTCCTTTCCAATTTGACAGTACAGTTTTTTGGCCTCATTGCCTCCTATAGATCTTACATTTGTATTTCTAAATAGAAAAGAGCCAAGTAGTTCAGAAGTAATTTAAACAAAAGCATTTCTACAATCTTTTTTAACACTCTGGACAAAGAAGCCAGATGTAGTGTCTCATGACTATAGTACCAGTGCTCAGGAACCTGAGGCAAGAGGAACCTGCAATATCAAGATGACAATGAACTGCATACTGAGAATTAAGCCAGCCTGGAAGATGAGTCACATTTTGTCTTTTAAAAAAAAAAAAAAAAAAAAAAAGGTATTGGAGCCGGTGGTCGCGCACACCTTTAATCCCAGCACTCAAGAGGCACAGCCAGGCGGGATGTCTGTGAGTTCAAGGACAGCCTGGGCTACAGAGTAAGTTCCAGGAAAGGTACAAAGCTACACACAGAAACCTTGTCTCAAAAACAAAACAAAACAAAACAAAAGGTATTGGACAGATTTGTAATACTATCTCACTATTCTCTAATGAGAGAAATAACAGCAAAAAGGGGAGTATTTTTAGTTCTATTTAAACATAGTCACAAAATCGAAGCACAAAAATTAAATGACATAGAGGCATAGAGTTCTGCTTTGCTGCACTTTGTTTGCTCTGAGGTTTCTGAGTCCATGAGCTCCCACGTGCTAGGCAAGCATTCTACCTCTGAGCCATGTCTACAGCACCACCAGCCATTCTGGTTTCATTTAGAGATAGCATCTTGGTGACGCTGCTCAGCTTGGCCTCAGCCTCCCCCTACCTACTTCAACCTCCCAAGTAGCTAAGACTGCAGGCTAGTGCCTTTAAAGAGGAGATTTAAAGTGAAGTTGGTCAAAGCTGGGCATGAGACTGGGACAGAACTTGAAAACAGCCTGAACACTATTCATAAGGCTTTTGTCTTCAATAACAACAAAACCCAAAATTTTACTGTTTAAAAATTCATCTCTCACTAAAAACTAATTTCCCTGGGCTCAATCCCAAGCATTATAGGGAGGGGAGGGAGAGAAAAGGGAGGGAGGAAAGACAGCTGAAAGCAAAGAGAGGAGAGGAAAGTAGAAGGGCGGGGAGGGGAAAGAGAAGGGGGAGGGAAGTGAGGGAAGGAAAGGACAGGGAAGGAAGAGGAAGCTGGAGGGCAGTGGAGAATGGAGAGAGAGAAATGGAAGGTAAGACTGGACTCAAATCACAGGCTTTTCTTTAGTTTTGAGTGCATGCTAAGTATATACTCCACCCATGTGAAATACCCCAAGACCCAGTCTCTCACAATTTCTAAGTTACAGATTAACATTAGTTGATTTTCAATTAATCACAAACTGAAAATAAGATCTGTATTTTGTTTTTGCTTTGTTTTGTGTTTTGTTTGAGACTGTCTTGCTATGTAGACCTGGCTGGTCCTGGACTCATGCTCCTCTTGCTTATGCCCCCAGAGTACCAGAATCACAGGTATGTGCCATCAAACCCACCCCATCTTTCTCTACAAACTTACTTATATTTTTACTTTTTATGACCATCACCTACCAAAAAGGGCAGAGTTTGCCCAGCAAGACAAGCAATGAAAAAAAAAAAAAAAAAAAAGAACACTAAAAACAGCCAGAAAATACTTTGCTTTGGCTACAATTAAAAGACTGCAAAAAAAAACCTCATAAAATTTAGTAACTTGGGTTAGTTTATAGGTAAGTTAAATATAAAAATACCTCATTTATCTAGTATAATAAAAAATTAAAAGCTCTTCTTTAAGCATTTAACTTTTCAAAATGTTATGATTTTGAGCAAAAAAAAAAAAAAACCTAACTCATTTACTGAAGGAAATTTTTGACCACTCTGACTTAGTAATTGAGGACAGTCTTTAGTAATTATTAATGTAGAGTTATAATAGCCTAGCAGACTGAATTATGTTAGCCTCTTTATGACCTCCCTGTCTGTTTGTCCCACTTTGCTGCCAGATGAACTTCCTGTTGGGCTAAGTACGTGCCTGTGCTTCCTAGCAACTTTTTAAACTGGAAAGAGCTATTTGTTGCAAGTGTCAAGAAAACACATGGATTTTAGGAAGGAAGGCCTGGGAAATTTTTCTTAGGTGACTTTGTTAGATTGTTTTGGGCTAAAATGACCTCTACTGCCAGTTTCCTTTAAGGCTTTTCAATTTTTTTAACTTCCTTCCTTCCTTCCTTTTTTTTTTTTTTTCTTTTTTTTTTTTTTTTTTTTTTTTTTTCCTTAATAAAACTCAGAAGTCACACTAATTTCTTCCTTGGAAAATTAGAATGTTCTAAAAAACCATTAAAAATTTTTTGAAAAGTCTGAATGTGGGGGTACATGCCTGCAATCCTATCCCTTAGGAAGCAGAGCTATATGGATTGCTAGTTCCAGGCTAGCCTAGACTACAGAGCAAGACATTGTCTCAAAACATACAAACAAGAGGCTAAAATAATTGGAAACTCTTCATACTTGGAAGTACCAAGAGTCAAAGTGTTATAGATTTCAGAAGTGGCACATCATATAATTCACTATTAAACATCATGTAAAGTGGGTCCATAGATGACCACTGCCCTAGATAATTTGCTCTACCTCCTCAGGTTTTATTTTGAAAGCAGAAAAAAATTAATTAATTTAACTAAACTAATTAATTAAATTTTAAGAACCCACAAAATTCCCTATATGCCTTGGGCATGGGAATATCGGGCTGCAAGGCAGACATGACAGGTGACTCTGCATGGAGCGCTCATCTCTTCTAGGACTTGTGCCTCTGATGCCCTGGTAGGCCAGTCTATGGAGGGCTGGGTAGGAAGGATGTACACTGACAGCCAGGGCCATCTTAGGTTTCCTTTGGTTTTGTTTTAACAAAGTTGGAAATCCATTAAGATAAGTTTTAACAGGGTTTATTAGAGCAAGGGGCATTAAGGATACAAGTACTTAGGGAAAGGACAGTATGGGTTTCTCAAGAGACAGAGTCCCCCAGACTATCTTGTGATAAGTACTGGAATCAGATGCCAATCTCTTCTCTTTCTCCTCAGTGCATGACTCCTGTCCAGAACTCATCCTTAGGTACAAAGTTGAACAAGGGACCAGAGAGCCAGTGGACTGCTTTCTCAGTCTTTTCTAGATCTCTAGGGAAAAGGTCTCTGGCCAACAGATTGGCAACTTTGATTCTTTTTTTTTTTCTTCTTTCATTGATTTATTAATTTGTTTTTTTGTAGTGGCATATGCCTTTATTATTTTTACCATTTTTCTTTATTAAAAATTTTCTACTCACTCTACATACCACCCACAGACCCCACCTCCTCCCTTCTCATAGCCCTCCCTCCAAGCCACTCCTCATCCCCACATCCCCCAATTCAAGGTCTCCCATGGGGAGTTAGCAGAGACCAGCACACTGAGCCTAGGGAGGTCCAAGCTCCTTCCCACTGTATCAAAGCTATGCAAGGCGCCACACCACAGGTAGCGGATTCCCAAAAGCCTGCCCATGCACCAGGGATGGATCCTGATCACCCTGCCTGGGTGTTCCCCAAACAGTTCAAGCCAAACAACCGTCTTCTGTATCCAGAGAGCCTAGTCCAGTCCCATGGAGGCTTCACAGCCACTAGTCTACAGTTCATGGGCCTCTAATAGTGTGGTTGGTCATCTCTGGCATATACCCAAGGAATGCTCAATCTTACCACAAGGATACATGCTCAGCTATGTTCATATCAGCACTATTGGTAATAGCAAGAACCTAGAAACAACCTAGATGCCCCTCAACTGAAGAATGGATAAAGAACATGTGGCAAATATATATAATGCAATACTACTCAACAGTAAAAAACAATAATATCAAAATGTGCAGTCAAATGGATGGAACTAGAAAATATTATCCTGAGTGAGGTAACCCAGACTCAGAAGGACAAACATGGTATGTACTCAATCATAAGTGGATACCAGATGTGAGGGAAGGGATGGCCAGACTGCATCCCACAGAGAGGCTAGCTAACAGGGAAAGACCCTAGGAGGTACACATGGATGGCCCAGCAAAGGAGAAGTGGATGAGATCTACATGAGTGAACTGGGTGTGGGGGAGGAGCAGAGGGCGAGGAGTAGGGGATGAGAACATAGGGAAATGGGAGGGTAGAGTTGGAACAGGGACAGAGAGGGAGGGCAGGGAGGGAGATACCATGATAGATGAGGACATCATGGGAAAAGGAAGAGGCAGGGTTCTGGGGAGGCTCTCAGGAACCCACAAGGATGACACCACCTTGGACTTGCTGGCAGTGGTACAGAGGGTACCTGGACTGGTCTACTCTGGTGACCAGTCTAGCAAATACCCCAACTATCATCATAGAGCCTTTGTCCAGTGACTGATGGAGGCAGATACAGAGATCCATGGCCAGGCACCAGGCTGAGCTCTGGGAATCCAATCAATGAGAAAGAGGAGGGGTTCTGCAGGCAGGGAACATCGAGATCATGACAGGAAGAAGTGCAACCTTGATTCTTAAGAGGATCTGAGACTCTTCTAAAATTCCTGATGCTCTAGAGTCAAATGACAAGACATTCTTTCTCTGCCATTTTCTTCCCTCTCCTCAGGATTTATGCAACCTTTTCTGAAATATCTGCCTACATTTATAATATATACTCCCTTTTGTAGAAAAAAAATCAAATTCAGATAAAAGTCCAACTTACCATAAATATGTCCAGTGTAAATATGAGAGGTATCATAATCAAGTACTTTATTTGATGTTTCTACTTTAAATTCATCACTAAAAAGGGAAGTGTCCCTCTTCATTCGTAGGTTGAACTGTCTGCAAATTGGGACAGAAAAAGAAGTTAAAAGGATCCAAATCTTAAATGATTTTTTTTAGTATTACAAAAAAGTACACAAAACAAGGAATGTGTCACACAGTTTGTGTATTTGGGGAAAAAAATTTAGGTAGGTAGACAGACAGACAGACCGACCAACCGACAGACAGATAGTGTGTGTGAGTGTAAGTCCCACCAGGCCAGGTGGGACTATAATAATAAAACTAAATTGAATTATAAATTCTGACTATCTTGTGAAACTGTTTTAAGAATTTTAGAGATTATAACAAAGTTAGCACAATGCTTGAGCTGCAGGAAATGTGGATAAATGGCAACAACTTAACTATCATTACTAAACTCTTCCATAATTGCTACAGAAGTCTGCAGACACCAGAATTTCTACTCCTTGATCTTTATAACAAAAGTGTGCTGTTACAACTTATCTTCTCAAGCATGTTTTGAATAGTAGAACAGGAAGGAATCTTGTTTAAAACACATCACAAATTTGCACCACAGTCATTATACTCATCTGTGACACAAATAAATTGGTATAATATCTGCTTAGGAAAACTGATCAAAAGAAGCAGTGGCAGTGGCAGTGGTTTCTAGTACAAGGATTCCTCTTCTAGAATTCTTATGCATGCTTGCACATAATGAAATGACCTTCAGTACAATAGACTGCAAAATGGCCTTTATCTCCATTTCCTGTGACAAAACCCTTAAAACTCTGGGATCTCCTGAATGGTAGGAGTGTCCTCATCCCTATTAAAGAGTCCAATTCTAATCACACCAAAGTCTATAAAGAGGTGACTGAACATGGGACCCCCATACAGCCTTAGGATAGGTTCATCAGAAACTGCTTAACGGTTTTACAGAGTTCAATATTCATTTACAATCCCTGATCTTTGGGGCTGGAATTTCAGACCTTAGTCACTTAGTCTTTCTGATGATCAGCCCAACTTGAAGCTGTCTTAAGGGTCCCATGTTCAGTCATTTCATTATCATAGACAGTGAAATCTGGTGAGCATCCATAGGTGGTTAGCACATGTAAGTGGTGCAGAGGTGAGACATAAGGGCAAGGAAGCTCGTGCTCCGATCTGTCCTTTGCATCTCTTCCATTTAGCTGTTCCCAAGCTGTATCCTTTAAAATAAACTGGAATTAGTAAGTAAACTGTAGGGCTCAGGGTGTGGCTAAAAGGTCAAGTGTTTGCTTATCATGCTTCAGGGCTATATGTAAATAAGTAAAAATTTGTATGGGTGTGGGGGAAAGAAACACATATTCACTGCTGGTGCAAGTACAAACTGATATAGCCCACTATGGAAATCAGTGTGGCAGTTCCTCTGGAAGCTGGGAATCAATCTACCTCAAAATCCAGCTATACCACTCTTGAGCATATACCCAAAGGATTCTACATCCCACTACAGAGATACTTGCTCATCCATGTTCATTACTGCTCTATTCATAATAGCCAGAAAGTGGAAATAGCTTAGATGTCCTTCAACTGATGAATGAATAATGAAAATGTAGTATATTTATACAATGGATTTTATTCAGTCATTAAGAAAAATGTAATTGTGAAGTCTGCAGATAAATGGATGGAGCTAGAAAAAAAAATATCCTAAGTGAGGTAACCCAAACTGAAAAAGACAAATATTGTATATTTTCTCTTACATGTATATATTAACTTTTAAGCTTTTAATATATGTGCTACAATCCAAAAAACCACAGAGGTTAGGTACCCAGTAAGGGACTAATAGGGAGGAGAGGGTCTCAGAGAAGAGAAAACAGAATACAGTGTTATGGAGACAAGGGGGAGAGTAGAACAGGAAGGTTAATTAGGGAAAGGGATGGGGGAGAAGGGGAGAGAAGGGAAATTCGTGAAGATAACTCACAACAAAGACCACTGAAAACCATATGGAATCCTATTACTATAAAAGCTTCTTAAAATACATGCATAGATGAGTCACCAAATAAGGGAGACAATGCCCCAGCTAGACATCTTATGCTATCAGTAAAACCTCCAGTGCCAGGAATGGGTTGCCTCTTGTTGAGTCATTGGCCAAAAGGGCCCCACTGAAACCCCCAAACCTCATAGGCTATTGCCAAGACTATTGGCAACCTGATGGTAAAGCTTTATTGCTGAAGACAACACTTACTTATATCAATGAACAAGGAGACAAGCTAGCGCCTAACTAGAAGCTTCATTTCTACTGACTAGCATTCATGGTACTGGAAGGTATTCTGCAGGTTATCAAAGGAGAAAGGTAATCACCAATATCACCCAGATACAAACCCTGTGACCTATAACAGTGACCTGCCTGCAGGATAGAGTGGTGCTATACTGGCACATATATTATTGGAGTAACCAACCACTTTCTGATTGGATTTAAAGCCCAATCCATGAGATGTAACCCATACCTGGCACTGCTAAAATGGCCAAAAACCTGAGACTAGATATGTCACAGGCCTAGGGGAAAACCTGCCAGTATCATTTTGCTAAAGGAATAGCAATAAAATGACTCCTAATGACATACTGCTACACCCATAGATCAGAGCCTTGCTTAATCATCATTAGAGAAACATCTTCTTGCAGTAGATGAGAGTTAACAGAGACCCACAATGGACAATATGCACAAAGACTCTGGGGACACTCAGTCCTAAATGGAATGTTTTCATCAAACCTTATCTACCCAAGGCTCAAGGATCTATGTAAAAGAGGACATGGAAAGATTTTAAAGAGCCAGAAGTAATGGAAAAGTCCACTGAAATTCTATCTTCCAGACCTAACAGGACTGATGCACATATGAACTCAGAGCAGCTGTGGCGGCATGCACAAGACAAGCACAGTTCAAGCCAAACAGTGTCCCAGCAGTGAGAGGGGGAAGTGGACTGATAGGATAAAAGGTGGATTTTTTAATCTACTCAGAAAACAGAGAGAATACGGATATATTAAGATAAAAAGGTAGATTACTGAATCTACTTTTAAAACGGAACTACTTATTTTAAATAGGGTAAGTAATGAAATTTTTAGTCTAAATTTGTCAAATGTTAATGGACTGGGCATTGTTAATATATATAATGGAGTTTTTTGTCTGAATCTGTCAAATGTTAATGGATTAGACATTGTAAATAAATATATATATATATATTATATATACTTATTGTATATACTTTTTCTTATATTAGTTATAACTTTTTTATTTTAAACAAAAAAAAAAGGGAAGTGTGGTTGATATATTATGCATCCCAATAAACTTATCTGAGGGTCAGAGAACAGCCACTACATTAAACATAGAGGTCAGGTAATGGTAGCACATTCCTTTAATCCTAGCATTACAGAGGCAGAGATCCATCCAGATCTCTATGAGTTCAAGGCCACACTGGAAACACCAGGCATGATGATACACATCTTTAACCTCAGCACTTGAGATCTCATGTCTTGCTTGGGAAAGACACATGCCTTTAATCCCAGGAAGTGATGGCAGGAAGCAGAAAGCTATATAAGGTGTGAGAACCAGGAACTAGAGGTTGTTAAGCTTTTAGGCTTTTAGCAGTAATTCAGCTAAGATCCATTTGGATGAGGACTCAGAGGCTTCCAGTTTGAGGAAATAGGATAAGCTGAGAAGTTGGTGAGGTGAGGTTAGCTGTGGCTTGTTCTGTCTCCCTGATCTTTCAGAATTTATCCCAATAGCTGGCACTGAGGTTTTTGGTTGTTTTTTTGTTTTGATTTGTTTTGTTTTGTTTTGTTTTTTTATTAATAAGACTGTTTAAGATTCATGTTACAGTGGACACAGGGTCCTACCAAGATGCTATCTTCAATTGATACCCACTGCCAAAGAGAAAAGTCTGTCTCACTGGGTAGATTAACCACCCTTCAGGGTAGGCCTCAAACCCAGGAGTAGCTAGCTAACACAAAATTAATTCAATGATAATTTTGTCGACTTTTGTTTTATTTTACATTATTTATAACTTCTTTTTGTCTTACTAGACTTTGGCATGTTTGGGTTTTTGTTTTTGTGATTTTGAGAAGTTTGTGTTTCTTCGTTTTTGTTTTTTGAAAGAGAGAAAGAAAAAGAATATAAAAAGTGGGGTGAGTTAGGGAAGTGGGGAGGATCTGGAAGGTATTGGGGAAAATGATCAAAATACACTGTATGAAGTATTTTTTAATAAAAAAAATAAGGAAACTGTTTTCTGTGATCCATTCTTGAAAATTAACTTTACAAAGAAGTGTTAAGCACTCCTTAGTTATAGCAGGTTGGTCAGATCTAAAGATTGCTCAGAATTTACCACTGTGTCTGAAGGGTTAGAGAAGGGACTTTTTTGTGGGTTTGAGCCCTTAAGCTATGAAGTCTACATTATCTCCACATAGTTATTATCAAATTGTTGAATACTCACTTGGTATCTAAAGAATAAGAAAACTGTTAATTAATACAAGAAAATATGCTAAGAAGCTGGGTGTGGTGGAGCACTAATCCCAGCACTCAGAAGGCAGAGGCAGTTATCTTTGTGAGTTTGAAGCAAGCCTGGTCTACATAGTGAGTTCCGGGACAGCCAGGGCAACATAAAGAGATCCTGCCTTATAAATAAATAAATAAATAAATAAATAAATAAATAAATAAACAAACAAACAAACAAACAAACCCCAAAAAGAGTATTCATTCTACTAGTGTATAGTAAGAACTGACTGGAAAGAACCAATCAAGTTAAATAAATAATGGCTATCAAAAACAAACAAAAAACCTGGAAAAAATCATATTCTTACATTTAATGAAACCAAAGATATTTAGTTTTTAAAGGGGGAATAAAAAAATATAGAAAAGGTGGTAGCCTGAATGAGAATAGCCCCCCATAGACTCATATTTGAATACACAGTGCCCAATTGGTGAAACTGTGAAGGATTAGGAGGTGTGGCCTTATTGAAGAAAGTATGTCGCTAGGAGTGATCTTTCAGATTTCAGAAGTGCACACTGCCAGGCAGTGGTTGCTTATGCCTTTAATCCCTCCCAGCACTCTGGAGGCAGAGGCAGGCAGATCTCTGTGAGTTCGAGGCCAGCCTGGTCTACAAATCAAGTTCCAGGACAGCCAGGGCTACACAGAGAAACCCTGTCTCAGAAGCCCCCCCCCCAAAAAAAAGAAGTGCACGCCATTCCCAGTTAGCTCTTTCTGCCTCCTACTTGTGGAAAGCATGTGAACTCTCAGCTACTGCTCCTGCATTTGCCTGCCTGCTGCCATAGTCCCTGTCTCTGAAACAGTGAGGTTGCCTTAGTCGTAATGTCTTATCATAGCAATATAAAAGTAACTAACACAGTTTAAGTATAATTTTTTCAATTTTTAGTTTATTATTTTATGTATTTTAATATTTTGCCTGCATGTATGTCTATGCACCATGTGTGTGCCTGATACCTGCAGAATTCAGAGAGGGCACTGGATCCCCTAGAAGTGAAATTACAGATAGTTGTGAATCACCATGTTGGTGCTGGGAATCAAACCTGGATCTTCTGCAAGAACAAGTGCTCTTATCCTGAGCCAAATTTCCAGCCAATATTATATTTTTTAAAAATAAAGAATATGTGGCGCACGCCTTTAATCCCAGCACTCGGGAGGCAGAGGCAGGTGGATCTCTGTGAGTTCAAGGCCAGCCTGGTCTACGGAGTGAGATCCAGGACAGGCTCCAAAACTATGGAGAAACCCTGTCTCGAAAAACCAACCAACAAACAAACAAAAATAAAGGATATGAATGAATATGTACACGTATATAACCCCCTACATTTCTGCAGAGAAAATTTTATATGAGAGACATAGTGTCAGAATGTATGCCAAATGTCCTGAAGGCTATAAAAGAAACAAAAAGTAATGACTTAATGGTTAAGAGCACCAGCTGCCCTTGCAGAAGACCTAGATTCAATCCCTACCACCCATGTGGCAGTTCACAACCATCTGTAACTTGTCCCAAGGGGTCTTGCTATGGATGCCTTTCTGTACGCTAAAAATATGTGTTGCTCTGACTAGTTGATTAAAAAAAAAAAAAAGCTGCATTGGCCTATGGCAGGGCAGGATGGAGCCAGGAGGGAAAATCCAAGAGAGCTAGTGAAAGGAGAAAGGAGAGTCTCCAGAAATGGGCTGAGTTAAGTTGTAAGAATTAGATAGCCAGAAGCCTGGCCAATAGGCCACAGAATTTGCAATTATATTAAGCCTCTGGGTGATTATTTTTATAAGCAGCTACGGGACCGGGACCAGAGAAACTTCTGGTTACAGGGTCCTCCTCTTCAGGCCTCTGAAGGCACTGCATGAATATGGCATACAAACAAAACACCCAAAAACACAAAATAATGTAAGAAGAAGAATAGGAATAAGAAGAGGAGCTGGCTGGTGGTGGCGCATGCCTTTAATCCCAGCACTTGGAAGTCAGAGACAGGCAGAACTCAGTGAGTTGAAGGCCAGCCTGGTCTTCCAGGATAGGCTCCAAAGCTACAGAGAAACCCTGTCTTTTATTTTTGATTTTAAGGAAGGGAAAGAGGGAAGGAAGGAGGGAGGGAGGGAGGGAAGGAGTAGGGGTGGGAATGAGGGTAATGAATGAGAATAAGAAATAATAACATAAGGCACCAGACATGATGGCCGTCTAACATCCAGGCTTAGGCTATATAGAGAAATGTCATCACACCTGTGCCCCTGCTGCCAAACTGTAAAAATCATGAACAATATAAGAGGACAAGGGGAGGGAGTCAGGAGAAGGGCCGAGGGAGGAAGAAAGAGAAAAAGAAACAAAGAGAGAAAGAAATGAGAGGAAAAAAGAGATGACACTAGAAGATGAGAATTTTCTTGCATATGTATTATAACCATGTTCAAAAATTAGAGCAGTGGTTCCCAACCTTCCTAATGCTGTGACCCTTCAATATAGCTCCTCATGTTATAGTGACCCCCAACTATAAAATTATTTCGTTGCTACTTCATAACTGTAATTCTGCCACTGTTATGAATCATAATGCAAATATCTGATATGCAGGATATCAGATAAGTGACCCCTGTGAAAGGGTCATTCACATCCCTAAAGGGGACGAGACCCAGATTGAGAACCATAGAATTAGAGGGCGCATATTAGCACAATTAGCACAATTAGAAGAAAACACACTACAAGAGAAAGGCCAAAAAGGAAAAAGCAATATTTAAAAAAAAAAAAAAAAAAAAGGTCATGGGGTTTGAATGAGAATTGTGCCTGTCGCCCTCAGCTTTTCTGGTGCCACTGTTTGGGGAGGTTATGCAATCCTTGGGCTGTAGGGTTTGGTAATTAAGGGCTGTAGGCCAGCCCGGCTTCTGGCCACTCTCTGCTTCCTGGTCTGCAGAGGTGCAAGCAGCCTGGCGCTCCTGCCATCACTTGTCCTGAGCTACTCCTGCTCAAGTCTCTCCTGTCATGATGGACTATGCCCTCAAACCACAGCCCAGGAGTTCTTCTCCCTTAAGCTGTTTCTTATCAGGTGTTTGGGCAGAGCAACCAGAAAAGCACCTTAATAAAAGTAATATTTCAAAGGATGGATGGTGCACGCCTTTAATCCCAGCCCTCAGGAAGCAGAGGCAAGCGGATCTCTGTGAGTTCGAGGCCAGCCTGGTCTGCAAAGCGGGTTCTGAGACAGCCAGGACTGTTACACAGAGAAACTCTGTCTCGAAAAACCACCACAACAAAAAAATTTCAATAATAATAATAATAAGAGTATTTCATGATCAATTTAGTTTATTCACAAATAAAGTAGATTTACATTTTAAAATCAATGTAATTCACTGTATTTGAAGAAGAGAAAAACCACACAATCATTTCATTACATGCAGAAAAAAACAACTGAAACTTTCAGCACCCACTCAAAACAAAAATTTTTAGCAAACAAGGAAGAGTCAAAACTTCCTTAACCTAACAAAATATCTCCAATACAGTTTTAGTGTTAAAGACCAATGACTCTACCCCTAAGGTAGGAATAAAAAGACATTTGCACTCACCAGTTCTTTTTAACATTGAATGAAGGTCTCAGTTAGCACAATAAACTCAGTGTATAAACAAAGAAATAAGCATGCTTTAATTTGTAGATGACAGAAAAATCACCTACCTATGTGATCCTAGGGAAATCTACTGGACACTAACAGAAATAGTGAATTTAACAGAGTCACTGACACAGGATCTGAGTATCAAGACCAAAACAAACCCCACCTGCCTGTTTTTATATCTAGCAGCAAACAAAAGAGATGAACTTTATGAAACAATTCCATTTAGCGGGACAGAGAAAGATAATGTGTTTTATCTTTTTAAAAATAATTTATTTAACTTTATTTTTATGTGCATTGGCTTGAAAGTGTCAGATCCCCTGGAACTGGAGTTATAGACAATTATGAGCTGCCATGTGAGTGCTGGGAATTGAACCTGGGTCCTCTAGATGAACAGTCAGTGCTCTTAAGAGCAGCGCCATCTCTCTAGCCCTGTCTGTTTTTTTAATGGGGGTTTTGTTTTACTAGACAGGGTCTCATTATATAGCCCTGGCTAACCTTACCTGCCTCTGCCTCCCAAGTGCTAGGAAATTACACCATGCTCAATTACAATAGTATTTTTTTAAGTGTCAAATATTCTTTATTTATATTATACATAAACTACAGTACATGCTTTTCGGTGGTAAAGGCAACATTCCTGGTCACAGGGAATTTTAATTAAATCGGCATGATGTCAAGAACAGACAATTGCTTCCTGGCATTTAACTATTGCCTGTAACAGACCAGTGAACACAGACTGAAACATAGGTGAGTCTTGTTTCTGAGACAGTGATAGAATTTTCCCAGTGTTTAAATATATTGATATGCCCAGTTATATAAATCTAAGTATAAAACCATTAAACATCTTTGTGGAAAGTAGAACATTACTAATTAAATCTAATCTTACCTTGAGAAAGAAAAAGTAGTGATAGTATTTATGCAACTGGAATTGTTATTTTAAAAAAGACCATATCCACTTTACTACATACAAGTCAATTTTTCTTAAATCAGGACTGTCCAGCAAAAACATTGTTAGCCATTTGTAATCTGAATTTTGTTGTGTGTGCACATTAAAAGCCATGAGACATTTGTTTTGTAACAAATAAGGCAGTGGTATTGCTTGTCAGTAGCCTTTTTAACATTAGGTTATTATTGTAGCTATCAGTCTGCCCTTTCTCCTTTCTTAATCCCAGTGAAGATCATTTTGTTTCAGGGATGTACTTTTTGGGATTCTCTAAATACTCCCTCAGGGTATCCTCTCCCCAGGAGAGGCCTTTGCTCTTATTGGTATCTGTGTAAGAGAAGCCAGTGGCCTGACCTGTCTTCCTCCCAAACAAGAGTATGGCGATTTGGTCCATCTTACATTTGCCTCCCCTTTCCACAGTGTGGCACTGAACACACTTCTGAACAAAAGCCTTCTTGCCTTTCTCAACATCACATATTTTTAATTCTCTCTCAACTGGTCAACAAACACCACAAATGCTATGACCCAAAGATGGTCATTCTGCTCTCTATACAATAGTATTTTTTAAAATACTTTAACAAGACACATTATGTCTCTATATTGAAAGCTGTTTAGGAAAAAAAAAAAAAAACCTGTTGAAAGAAACTAAGACTTAAATAAACAGAGGTATCAGGTTCAGAATTTGACCACTAAATAGTGTTGTTGGGTGAGGAGTACAGTTTGGTTGAATGTGTGTTAGCACACAGTGGGCTTAGGACGTGAGGTCCTGAGTTCAAGACTTAGCATTCTTTCTAAAAAAGCCATCAACTTTCCAAATTATTGAAAGATACAGTCTCCATCAAAATAGCATGTTTCACTCTAGACTTGGCAACTCTAACACTGATGGGAATGCAAGGGACCTAGACCAGCAAAACAATTCTGAAAACAGAAGGCCATAAACTCTCCAAACACAGCCACCAACTGGGACCAAGTGTTCAAATAAATAAACCTATGGAAGACATTTCTCATTCAAATCACAACATATTCAAAAGACATGCCTAATGTCTCCAGGTGTTCATTTCCTCTTTCTTCTTACAAAGATGCTTGAGAGAGTCTCTCCATCTACATTTTCTTTCCATTACTATTGTGGAAGTGAATATAAGCAATGCACATGATGTGTACATGCAAAGTCTTAAAAAAAAACATTGTTTTACATGCTAATTTAAAAATAAAAAGGCAAGTTGCCAATATGAACATCAAATATTGTGAGCTGATTATTAAATTTACTTTTACTAGTATGCTTTTTTATTACATTTTCTATCATTCATTTTTGTGAGTGTGTGTGCACACACACGTGCACACATGTGCCACAGTACACATGTGGGTATCAGAAGACATTTCTGAGAGTCTGTTCTCTCCTGGCTTCAGTTGCAGGGACTGAACTCAGACCACCAGGGTTGGCAATAAGCGTCTTTACTGAGCCATCTCACTCGCCCAATAGTATATATTTTTTTAAACAGAAAAGTCCTTCTTCAAATCACCTTTTAGAAGCTCAATATGCATCACATACATATACATAAATAATAAGCAGAATAGTTTTGCAGAAGTAGAAGATAGAATCAGCTCTGTGCACCCCAGGCATCATCCACAGGAATTCTAGGGCTCTACAGGCTGAAAACAAAGACAAAAATTACCACAAATTAAGCAGAAAACACTTAAGTTTAATAATTTCACAAAGAGAAGAGTAACATGAATATCACACAAATAAAAGCAGAGTCTGAACTTGAACCAGTCATCTCGAGCTAGCCAATGACCTTCTCACCATATCAAGTTATAGTTCCCCTGCTTCATATATATAAGTGAGCCCTAACTGGCAGAATGTAGGTCTTCTGGTAAAAGCCAAAAATCAAAGGATTGACTGAAAAACCATAGCCAGCGATGGGAAATTTGAAAAGAATGTGTCGATAGAAGGAACCTAAAAGAAGTAAAACAGGCTCTATAATCTATGTCTCAGAATGTCATCCAATATCAATCTGGGCAAAATGACCACCAAGGCTTCAAGATAAAGAAAATCAAAGAGTCACTCAGACTGACAGGTGAGATTCAACTATCTGTGAAACTTTAAAAACAAACATAAAATAGTTGGGAGTCAAATACATAGGCATTTGTCCTTTAGTAGGGACAAGCAAAGTATGTTTGTACTTCACACTGTAAGGAAAGAATTATCCAAACCAAAAGTAACTGGATCCCTGCAATCACCACAGAATTAATAAAGATAGTTCCTTCAAGATTGGCCCATTAGGCTTGCACAAGCAAACTCTTTAATTCAATCCCCAGAA